>NW_022281493.1:3778-10854 GCF_004355925.1 Anarrhichthys ocellatus | reverse complement strand
TTATTTTATATTTTACTTTATTCTATATTTTACTTTATTCTATATTTTACTTTATTCTATATTTTACTTTATTCTATATTTTTCTGTAAATTTGAATGTTTCTACTTTGCACTGTGTTGATTGTTGTTGACTGTTAAACGTTATGCACCTCCCGTCATGTCAGATTCCTTGTATGTTCAACATACCATGGCAATAAACGGTTCTGATTCTGATTCTGGTTAACATGTTGCATTGTGTTCAGTTCATACTCACGATGAAATTTGAAAAAAAATCAATTTGTACAATCATCTTTATACTTCTTCAGAACTGCTATTCGGATGTTCGAAAAATTTCAGAAACCCGCCAATGTTGGACTATCAGGGGGCTGTGTGCAACAACAGGGAGACAGCTAGCCTCGCTCTGTTCAAACAAAAGTCAGCTACAATTTGACGTGAAGTTTAAAAATCGCTGACTGTGAAACTAATGGCAGGGTGTTAGGGTAGTCCCTTAATACAACATGTTAGCCGGGTCTCTCCAAACCAACTTCTGGTAAAACATTGTACCAAAGACTCGTCAAACAGTATTTTGCCATAAAATTCACTGAGCACACTCATGCTCCCAGAGGATGAACCTTCACCATTCTGGACATATTATGAGCTGTCCTCTGGTGCTATCAGACCTAATATCTACATGAGAAATTGTTTGTTGTGACCAACACATACATCAATAATTCATTTTGTAAGAGTTTAGTGAATTATTCTAAATCCCCACTGTTTCAAGTATTCATATAGCTCATGTAAGATGTCGCAGTCATTAACATGGACATATAACAAACTGATGAATAATGTGTGCTGACTACAGCCTCCGGATCAGCAGTACAGTACAGGAACTACCATTTGCTAACACTCACTTCCTATGTTCATAACAATCACACACACACACACACACACACACACACACACACACACAATGTGGTCAAGAAAAAGGCAGATGTGCCAGTGAGGGAAACCCAGAACATGCATGTGTGTGTGTGTGACTTTTCCATGACCACAGTCATGCAGAGTTCAGCAGCAGTTCATCCAGGTTAACACAACAGGGTGCAGGGACACACACTTCTCTCTAGCCCTGCTCTGTCAGACACACAACTGCACACACGGTTTGTAAATTAAAATATTTTAATTCAAGTATTGTGAATAGACTATCGCAATGTAATAAAGTCATGAAACAAATTGGTCAATGTAATGTCCTGTGAAGTTTTGAATTGTGTTCCTCAAACATTTATCCTGAACAAACAAACAAAGATAGAGGATATTTCCATTGGATGCAGTGCTGCACCAACTAACAAAACAACATCTCTGGTTTGAGTTTAGAGCATCATATACTTTCAATGAGATGTTGGAACAAACAGATTTACATTTTTACCTGTAACTGACCTAAAGTTGTAGCCCTCTCTTGTCTATCAGGCTGTAATGGTTAATGTCATTTTGCTGGATTACATTCACTAATAAGACTTTCTTTTCTGTCAAAGAAGTGCTACATCTCTGCAGGGACGAGGTTGTGGTGCAGCATTACGAGCAGAGAGG
Organism: Anarrhichthys ocellatus; assembly: GCF_004355925.1. Lineage (NCBI taxonomy): Eukaryota > Metazoa > Chordata > Actinopteri > Perciformes > Anarhichadidae > Anarrhichthys > Anarrhichthys ocellatus. The sequence goes on along the minus strand of NW_022281493.1, from coordinate 9,292 downwards.
TTGTTGTTTACATCCTTCGATGTCATCAGGGGTTCAACGGATCAGAAAACTCATAGATCAGCAAAAAAAAAAGGGGGGGGGGACAAATATAACTGTGCTTTCCATGTATTACTGAAATAACTTCAAGAACACTTAAAGCAAAGAACTTTGGGCTATAGTCTTACATGAAAACAACATACTTTAAGATGAAATAAATAATCAATAAAATCTGAAAATAAATCATTCAAGACGACTCAATTCTGTTCAGTGAAAGTGCAACATGAGGTGTGTTGATGCCCTCGTCCTTTGATCAATATTGAAAGAAAAAGCAGCCGGTGTCTACAGCATCAAAAAAGTACAAAGAAAGAAAGAAAACAGAGCAGACCGGAGCTAGCTTACACTGTTTCAGCTGAACTGAACTGCTCGGCAACAATTTGGGTCCATGTTTACTTCCTGTCAGGTTATGTCATTCAATTACACTGCAATAATGTTTACCATTACTACTGTGAAATGGTCTACAACTTTACTTTTAGAATATCTCCATTCTCTGGGGAGAGGGTCGACCTCTGTGCAGTCACCCTGTCCCCTGCTGTGGAGAACACCCTCTCACTAGGCACTGGAGTGCTATGTACAGCGAGGTAGCGTCTCGCCATCATACCATTTGCTGCCTTGTAGAGTGTCACTTCCTCTGTGATGGTGTTGTTGGCAAAGGTGTGGTGGTCAGCATCCTTCCTCACAAAGATCTCCCCAAAAAGCTCCTCTATGGTTGACTTCTTATGTGGAGATGTCCTGTCAATGTCTGCTCTGTGGCTTGACCCTGCAGACAAAATCACATAATCTATAAAAATATACATTTATTTTCCTGTTTTATGAAACTATAATTGGGATAACAACAATTAATAAAAGCCATTATTAATTACATAAAAAAAAACATACTGCAGTATATTTATGAAATGAATCACTCAGTGGCCATAATCTTAGTGGTGAGATCACTGTATGCATACATTACAGCAGACATTTTTATCCAAAGCTACTTATAATTCAGATTCTATCACATTTCTACACCGTAGGCACAGCTACGGGAGCAATTTTGGGGTTAAGTGTCTTGCTCAAGGACACATCGACTAGCAGAGCCAGAGCCGGGGAACCGCCGACCCTCTGATTGAAAGACGGCCCTGCTATCCACTTAGCCACAGTTGCCCTTTGCAACAGAAGTTACCATATTTGGAATGCAGAAGAGTGAAGTAGAGATGTGGTATACAGCTTTGGTAGCGGCAGCGACCTGTTAATCACTGTGTAGCCCCGCCCTAAAGCATACTCCTCTCTATGGTCTGTTTGACTCTAAGTCAGGGGTCCCCAAACTTTTTCCTGTGAGGGCCACATAACTTTTCCCTTCTCTGATGGGGCCGTGGTCAGCTTGGCGTACAAATGTATTCTGCTGAGCTAACAGTCCACTTTTTAGCTTTGAGAGTTTGTCTGCTCGCATTTGGCCTTGCAAGTTATCATACTTGTCTTTGTGACGGGATTCATGGTGTCGGCACAGATTGTGTTCTTTGAATACCGCCACCGCTTCCTGACAGATGAGACAAACAGCCTTTTCTTTGCATTGAACAAAAAGATAATCGTTTGACCACTGCAGGTTAAATACCCTGCATTCTGAATCAATTTTTCTCTTGCCTAACCTTTTCGCCATTATTCCGTTCTATTTCACAGGGCTAGTCTAGGATTTGCGTGGCCAGACTGAAAAAAAATCATAATGCGTCTCTGGTATTGTTCAGGGGGCCGGGCCAAATGTGGAGGCGGGCCGTATCCGGCCCGCGGGCCTTAGTTTGGGGACCACTGCTCTAAATGGACCATAATGTACTAAATGAACATCATGCTGTATTGAAGAAGACTTGAAACTAGCGATTGAGACCATAAACTCATGTTTACAATGTTTACTGAGGTAATAAATCAAGAGAGAAGTAGAGTCATTTTCTCATAGACTTCGGCATCGCCCTCACTCTGCAGAGCAAGAGGTTGCCGCCTGGTTTAGCCAAATAATTTCCAGGACACAGGATTGTGTTTTGCTTGTGCTTGGCCTGTCTACCATGGACATGTTTGTGTTACTGGCTACCCACTGCTAGCTGTAAGCCTGCTTTAACAATGCGTACTGTGCCTTTCAACTGAACCTCATTTGTCAGACAATATTTATGACAGTGAATTTGTATTCATCTTTAATGGAATCCCAGGTATCCATGGATTAGTTTACTGGGCTGTGGTCTAAGTGTATCTCCATTCAGCTGCAATGTGAAGAACACAACAAATGTAAAAAAAAGTCAATGGAGTTCTTAAATTTGTGTTTACGGACAGAGAACCATCTTCATGACTTGGCTACAAATCAGTCACACAGACTTGTGAGTGGTCTTCAAATAAAAGCTACTTTGTGTTTTAGTATGTAATGCTTCTTTAGTGTGTGTGTGTGTGTGTGTGTGTGTAGCAGCGTGTCTACAGGAGCCCATTGATATTACATAACATTTGAACTTGAGTCCCTCCTCCACGGTCAAACAGAGTTCACCTCGCATGGCTGCCTAGGCCATAGCGACAAAAAAGCATCACCGTCGTCCACCCCCCTTTCTTCTTCTCTCCTTTACTCTTTTGTTGGTGTATTTTTCATCTTACCAACTAAAAAGTTCATATGATGATTTATCAGCCCCACGTCTAAAGACAACGTCAATGGCTGTTCTGATTGGCTGCACACTTTCTCACCTCCACACAGCTGGCCAATCACTGCGTGAAGGGGGCTTGATTGGCAGACCGTCGGTTTCAGGAAGTTACAAAAAGCATAGAATGCAGCTGGCGGAAGGAGTTTCACACAATCTGACATAAGTCTGTATACATCACATTTGGGCTGATGTATACAGTGTTTACTTTACAGCATACCAAACCTCACTACGGAGTAAACCCGTCCGATGTTTGTGAGCACACAGACACGATCCAAACAGTCCAATCACAAACCCAGATATACAAACTTTTGAAAAGGTTTTCGGTGCGACCTTAAAGGAACATGACAGAGTTATAACCACCAGTAGCGCTATAGACAATGGTTTTACAAGATGGCCCACAGTGGGTTTGGAGGATGCACAAAGACACACATGGGTAATTGAGAGACGCAGCGATGTGCCAGCAAAGGCAGTGAACATAAAAAAACAGCAAACAATGGATGTGATCAATGCAGGATTTGGCAAAAACATGTTTGTTAGAACTAGTACTATTTGTTTTGGTGAGAAATACTGAATGTAAGGAGAACTTTGTTTGAGGACAAGAAAAGGTCCACAAAGGTGCTTTAAATGTACAAACTGACGAACTCAGTTTACAAGCTCGACTTTATGTTTTATTAAATCTGATCTCTTTTGTCTACATCCACAAACATCTGAAAAGTAGTAACCGTGTTCTCTCAAATCAAAATCTCACCGTAGATGACATCAGTGCCGACACTCTTACTCATTTTCTGTCTTAATGTCAGACACCAATAACAAACTCCAAACCTTACACCACATGTGCAGGTTCTCAAATACAGATCCTCTGCCTCTCTGTCTCACACACAGGCCGCCGCCCACACACACTCTGCCACACCTGTCCTTCCTGCCCTCGCTGCCAGCTGGAGTCAGATCCCTGCAGAATGTTCCGGTAAAACGTTGTGGAGCGTGAAACCGGCAGTCTGCTCCATGGCTGCCAGCCCAGCACTGCAGGAGGACGGTGGAAGAGGTGTGTGTGTTGTGTGTGTTCATTATCACAAACTGTTTGTATAATAATTAACATTAATGCTGCTAAACTCAAAATTCAGAGCAAAATAAAGCATCAAACAAGTATTTACTGCGTAAATATACAGTAGAGTAATGTCTACCTGAGCAGAGCATGAAGTCACTCTCCCTGTGTAGTAATCCCAGCCTCTCTTCACTGTGTTTATGTAGCCGTCTAGCAGCGCATGTTTTCAGTGCATGTGAGTCTTTCTGTTGGGCCCCACTAGCTAGCTAATGGCCGCTGCTCTGCTCTGCACTGCTTTCTGATAACGGCTTCCCGACCGACTGTGTTGTTCAGAAGCGTAGCTCCCATCCCCCTGGTTCCCCCTGGTCCCCCTCAGGTAAACACTGTCACCACTGTTGCCGTTGTTAGGACTGTTAGCAACATTAGCAACGTTAGCTGCTAGCTGCCGGCTCAGCCGTCACCATGTTGAGAGACGTGTGGAGACCATCCCTAAATGCTCTGAATTTGGAATTATTTTAAAGTAGTTAGTAAAGATATAAACATTTAGACATGGATAATGTGTGCACTGTACTCTAATGTATCTGCTATAGTGATGACATTGTACCATTGGCACAAAGGCAGAGTTACAGAAATGTCACGAGCGCTGTGTTCGACATTCCATACTAACATGTTATTTAGTGTGCTAAAACAGTATGTGAGATTATACAAACAATAGCACACAAATTGCATACTATTTTCCGGTGAAATATTACAGTAAACACTGGACACTACCCTGGCATGAATATGGCACAATGCAATGGGATAGAGACAACGACGGTCATTACACACAATGGCGGACAGCTCTGTAAAGTAAGTCAATTTAAGTTTCAGCGTAACATGTGATTTTGCAAGTCATAACAATTGTATTTATATCACTACAGACTACAGAGGTGAAAGCATCACACTACAAGTCTATTCAGTCCTGAGCACTTTAAGGACTGTAGAAACAGTGGCACCAGGTCCATTCACTAACTGTTCAGGAGCTGCTGATTATATCACATTTATTGTTTCACTGGACTCTTCTTCATTACCAAGACAAACTATGTTTTTAATCAGTGCATTTCTATTGGCTGAAACTAATGATTTGATGGTCTGAGGGGGCTAGAATAGTTATTCAACTTTCCGACACTGGGCAAGCATTTCAAATATTGCCGCTTTCAGTCAATTTGTTTTCTTCCTGATATTTCTGCCAAAAATGTAACCATCCATTCATCTTGTAAACGTGTCGACCAAACAACCATTACATAGTGGATAGGTGAGCTCATCACTGTAGCACTTTAGTAAGAGATGTATCTCGTAACTGTTGGGATGAGGTGGGACAGGCTGGATCACAGCTGTTAGTAGTCTGCAGTTCAGCCACACATACACATGTCACACACAAGACTCTCACCTGTACTGCTTTCCTTTCTCTGTCTCAGACACACACACACACACACACACACACACACACACACACACACGCAGCGTACACATGCTAAGATGGGAGCCTCTTGTTCATGTGTAGAAGTAGAGGGGGTCGTTCAGAGGGCAGAAACACACAGGCAGTCTCACGTCTGCCCTTCACTTAAACCCTCTCTCTCGCTCACACACACACACACACACACACACACCTCCTCTCCTCTCTTTCCCCTCTGCCCTCAACTTAAACCTTCACCCCAATCTTACCCCAGCCCTCTCCACGTAGCCTTAACCCCCACCCGACATCCAACGCCCACTGCCCTATTACCCTGTTACCTCTCCTGCCCCCTC
>NW_022281493.1:0-3678 GCF_004355925.1 Anarrhichthys ocellatus | reverse complement strand
CCCCCCCCACACACACACACACAGAGCAAGCCATTCCGAATGACTTCAAATCCTTGATTGGTAAAATCTGCAGGCATCAGATGAAGACACACATTACTCTCCTCTGATCTACCACTTCCACAGTTTTACTCTCCAGTATAACAAATTGCAAAGAGTAAAAATTGTTCCTTAAAAAAAGATAAACATGCTTTCAGTGCTTTTTTTCAGGCGAACCTGAAACTTTTCAATTTGAGCTGTGTGCCATCTTCATTCACTATTAACCAGTAACATATACACAATACCTTCACATCTCAACACATCTCACAAGTGTTACCTGTATTCTAGCATTATATTATTAAAATAGACCTTGTAGTTACAGAATTAAAGTCTTTTTACTATTCGAGCAGAGGCCTACAAATAGGGCTAGGGTTTAAGAGGTTAAGGCACTTCCTCATTGGCTTCCCTCTTCAGACCCGGAGGTTGCTGCCTGTTCCTACAGCACATGAACACACCTTTTCACATGTGCCAGCTGCCGTATACAATCACAAACTGCCAACAGGATGAACAGCAGCCTTTTGCAAGGAAGAAGCTGCCAAAATCACATTTCTTTTACAAACATCTGCAAATGTTTGAATTTCAGGTTTACAGGTTTGAATTTCTGGCAACACAGCTCATGAGAAGGAGCAGCTTCAGGTTCAGATGTGAGAACCATGGGTCATTTTAGACTCTTCTCTGTTGAAATTTGAATTAATATGTTCTTTCTCACAGCTACAGGTGTACTGTTACTTCTGTGTTTCAGCCTGTCACTAATCCAGGTAGGCAATGTCACGCATGTTGTGTGTTCAAATGTTAAAACGTGGAATGAAGTGACCGGCAGCAGGAGTGTGAGGCTCAGGTCACAAACCAGTCCTCAAGAGCTGGTTTTTCTGTTGCGTGAGAGAGACAAGCAACTGGGATTGGCTTTTACTGAGCAAACCTCAGCCAGATGGAGACATGCTGCACAGACACAGCTGCTGGTTGTAGTGAGCCCTGAGCGAGTTCACGTTGGTGAAGACACAGCAAGAGTCTGTGGCCTCCACACACAGTGATCTGACGGTGGAGTTAGGAAGGGAGGGATAAGCATCTGTCACATGTTGAACTCCTGGCAGCAGAGGAAACTGTATACGATACCAGTGAAACTCATTGTACTCATAATGCGTAGTACTACTCTTCCTGTGAGAACCGTCCATATGTCTTCTGTTATCTCAGCTTGGCCTGGGAGACTAAGAATCTATAACGGAAAGCGTGTGCAGTTTGAAAGATGTGGCCATTTGTCAGATGAAAACACTATCAAATGTATAATGGGAAGTGTAAGATTCAGCATTGTGGGGAACCACCAAGCGGCAAGCTCCAGGGTTGGAAAAATGAAGCTAACACGGGAGTGCCAAACGTTCCTCGAATGGCCACTTGAGGCTGGCTCCAAAAAGAAGAAGTCAATCCCCATAGAACCCAATGTTCAAAGGCAACTTTACAGCAGAAATAATAAAGTGGTACTAAAAACTCATTTGGTCTCTTTAGCTAATTGACCTGTTCATTACATCTATATGGAGGGAGATTTGTTTGACTTTATAATAATTACGCTTTGAGTGACACCACGGCACCGCTACCACAGCATGGTTCAGCATTTGGTTAAAGTAAAAGACAGCGGGGTCGGGCTGTACAATGTTTCCAGTCAGCCCATTGTTTAAGCCTGTTTTTGGCTAGCCAAGATTAGCTTCCCAACTGTGATTGTAAATCAAAGTTAACATGAATGTTGCCTACCAAGCTACCATTAGCTGCTAACAGAACCATTAATGAGCAGAGCGAGCGAGTACCCTGCTGGGCCTCGCTCGCTCTGCTCATTAATGGTTCCAGAAATCTAAGATGGCGACAGCTAAAAAATGCCAAATTTAAGGCTTGGAAACTAAATGGGTGTCGTCACAGTGACTAGGTCCACTTTCATACACACTGTGGGTACTGCAGGCATCATAGTGTGGATAGTAGGGAAACACACCATGGCCCCAACATACGGATGATGTGAAGCCAGCAAAATAAGAAGTTATTAGCCTGAAAAGTTGTTTTATTTTATTGTGGCTGAATCCTTAGTTTGACTATTTTCTCTTTAATAACATGTACCCTGAGAGATGCTCACACTAGTCTACCGTTAAAGATCAGACTCAAATTGTTAAATTATTTTCTAAATGCAGGAATTGCACTGATGATGGACTCCCCCAGTAGATGCATTTGACAGTGGTGGACCTATTCAGTTATTTTACTTAAGTAAAAGCCCTTCAATCAATATACTACATTAGTAAAAGTACAGAAATATTATCAGTACTGTACTAAAAATATCAAAAGTAAAAGTACACGTTTTGCAGTACAATGTCCCCTGTGAGATATTATTGTTATTTGCTATTATTAATACTGACGCATCGATAACAGAGCACACTTGTGACCACACAGTGATGCTGGCTGGAGTGAGAGGGGAAACCTTCCACCAGAGGGGGCAGTAGAGTTCTACTGTTCTGCCTGACGCTTCGTTACTGTTTGAATCAAACTGTATGAGCCGTTCAGAATACATATGTATGTACATATGCAGAAAAAAGAGGGGAAATATATATATATATATGACAACAATACTAACACTGATAATCGCTAGTTATGATGAGAGGCCTAAACCCAAATGAACCATCGCTCACGTGCTGAAGCCCTTTAGAGATACCATCTTTACTAAGCTTCTTGCTCCAACGCGTTCGGAGTAATCCATTAAAACGGATCATTATTTGCATTATAGAACTATACACTTGATGTGACAACCCATGTGGTTCCGGTGTCTTATCTTTAACCTTTGTTTATCACAGCTGAGGCTGCCCTGTACAACCACAGTGTGATCCGAGCGGCTCCACTGCAGCAGTTAGGGATTACGCGTCTTGCTCAAAGGCACTTCAGTGGCGGCAATGAGGGAGGTGCTACACTTTCACTCTGCTCCACCGAGGCTCTTCCTCCTGGCCCTGGAGTGAACCTTCTGGTCCCAGGCCCTCTGTCCTCGACCCTTTAGAGCAGCACTGCCCCCTACTGGAGATGACTTTGTGTGACCCGAGGCCTCGCCGTGCTCGCTGTCTCCTTACACCAGTTATTGCTCTCTCATCCAAGTCACAGTTATGCACCGTTGACTGCAGCTACATGTGGGGCTCTGTGGCGTATTTGTCCCGGAGGTCACTTGTTCGAGGCTCTGCTCGAGCCTCAGACGGGGAGGAGCAGCGGGAAGCTGCCTGCTGTCGACACGGCCGATTTATGACACCTCGTCTCACTTTGAAGAGCGGCTTCTGTTTGTGCACACTGACCGCTGCAAGCAGTCACACACACAGAGGGAGGGATTCATTGAGCCACCAGTCAACAAACACGTGCTATTGTCACAGCAATGGTCCAGTTTAAAACACTGACCAGATATTAATGACTACCATGCACTATACAGTCTAATACACTGTGTGTGTGTGTGTGTGTGCGGAGCTACATTGCAAGTGACCTATGGCTGAACCCTGACAACACTTCCTCTAGCTGTACTTTTCTGTACTCATGTGTGTGTGTCTCTCTCTGTCAATCAGCAAATAATGAATTGTGTTAAAACGCCATTGAGAGAGGTAGAGAGGTAGAGAGAGAGGTAGAGAGGTAGAGAGAGAG
>NW_022281492.1:3778-10855 GCF_004355925.1 Anarrhichthys ocellatus | reverse complement strand
TTATTTTATATTTTACTTTATTCTATATTTTACTTTATTCTATATTTTACTTTATTCTATATTTTACTTTATTCTATATTTTTCTGTAAATTTGAATGTTTCTACTTTGCACTGTGTTGATTGTTGTTGACTGTTAAACGTTATGCACCTCCCGTCATGTCAGATTCCTTGTATGTTCAACATACCATGGCAATAAACGGTTCTGATTCTGATTCTGGTTAACATGTTGCATTGTGTTCAGTTCATACTCACGATGAAATTTGAAAAAAAATCAATTTGTACAATCATCTTTATACTTCTTCAGAACTGCTATTCGGATGTTCGAAAAATTTCAGAAACCCGCCAATGTTGGACTATCAGGGGGCTGTGTGCAACAACAGGGAGACAGCTAGCCTCGCTCTGTTCAAACAAAAGTCAGCTACAATTTGACGTGAAGTTTAAAAATCGCTGACTGTGAAACTAATGGCAGGGTGTTAGGGTAGTCCCTTAATACAACATGTTAGCCGGGTCTCTCCAAACCAACTTCTGGTAAAACATTGTACCAAAGACTCGTCAAACAGTATTTTGCCATAAAATTCACTGAGCACACTCATGCTCCCAGAGGATGAACCTTCACCATTCTGGACATATTATGAGCTGTCCTCTGGTGCTATCAGACCTAATATCTACATGAGAAATTGTTTGTTGTGACCAACACATACATCAATAATTCATTTTGTAAGAGTTTAGTGAATTATTCTAAATCCCCACTGTTTCAAGTATTCATATAGCTCATGTAAGATGTCGCAGTCATTAACATGGACATATAACAAACTGATGAATAATGTGTGCTGACTACAGCCTCCGGATCAGCAGTACAGTACAGGAACTACCATTTGCTAACACTCACTTCCTATGTTCATAACAATCACACACACACACACACACACACACACACACACACACACAATGTGGTCAAGAAAAAGGCAGATGTGCCAGTGAGGGAAACCCAGAACATGCATGTGTGTGTGTGTGACTTTTCCATGACCACAGTCATGCAGAGTTCAGCAGCAGTTCATCCAGGTTAACACAACAGGGTGCAGGGACACACACTTCTCTCTAGCCCTGCTCTGTCAGACACACAACTGCACACACGGTTTGTAAATTAAAATATTTTAATTCAAGTATTGTGAATAGACTATCGCAATGTAATAAAGTCATGAAACAAATTGGTCAATGTAATGTCCTGTGAAGTTTTGAATTGTGTTCCTCAAACATTTATCCTGAACAAACAAACAAAGATAGAGGATATTTCCATTGGATGCAGTGCTGCACCAACTAACAAAACAACATCTCTGGTTTGAGTTTAGAGCATCATATACTTTCAATGAGATGTTGGAACAAACAGATTTACATTTTTACCTGTAACTGACCTAAAGTTGTAGCCCTCTCTTGTCTATCAGGCTGTAATGGTTAATGTCATTTTGCTGGATTACATTCACTAATAACACTTTCTTTTCTGTCAAAGAAGTGCTACATCTCTGCAGGGACGAGGTTGTGGTGCAGCATTACGAGCAGAGAGGTTGTTGTTTACATCCTTCGATGTCATCAGGGGTTCAACGGATCAGAAAACTCATAGATCAGCAAAAAAAAAAGGGGGGGGGGACAAATATAACTGTGCTTTCCATGTATTACTGAAATAACTTCAAGAACACTTAAAGCAAAGAACTTTGGGCTATAGTCTTACATGAAAACAACATACTTTAAGATGAAATAAATAATCAATAAAATCTGAAAATAAATCATTCAAGACGACTCAATTCTGTTCAGTGAAAGTGCAACATGAGGTGTGTTGATGCCCTCGTCCTTTGATCAATATTGAAAGAAAAAGCAGCCGGTGTCTACAGCATCAAAAAAGTACAAAGAAAGAAAGAAAACAGAGCAGACCGGAGCTAGCTTACACTGTTTCAGCTGAACTGAACTGCTCGGCAACAATTTGGGTCCATGTTTACTTCCTGTCAGGTTATGTCATTCAATTACACTGCAATAATGTTTACCATTACTACTGTGAAATGGTCTACAACTTTACTTTTAGAATATCTCCATTCTCTGGGGAGAGGGTCGACCTCTGTGCAGTCACCCTGTCCCCTGCTGTGGAGAACACCCTCTCACTAGGCACTGGAGTGCTATGTACAGCGAGGTAGCGTCTCGCCATCATACCATTTGCTGCCTTGTAGAGTGTCACTTCCTCTGTGATGGTGTTGTTGGCAAAGGTGTGGTGGTCAGCATCCTTCCTCACAAAGATCTCCCCAAAAAGCTCCTCTATGGTTGACTTCTTATGTGGAGATGTCCTGTCAATGTCTGCTCTGTGGCTTGACCCTGCAGACAAAATCACATAATCTATAAAAATATACATTTATTTTCCTGTTTTATGAAACTATAATTGGGATAACAACAATTAATAAAAGCCATTATTAATTACATAAAAAAAAACATACTGCAGTATATTTATGAAATGAATCACTCAGTGGCCATAATCTTAGTGGTGAGATCACTGTATGCATACATTACAGCAGACATTTTTATCCAAAGCTACTTATAATTCAGATTCTATCACATTTCTACACCGTAGGCACAGCTACGGGAGCAATTTTGGGGTTAAGTGTCTTGCTCAAGGACACATCGACTAGCAGAGCCAGAGCCGGGGAACCGCCGACCCTCTGATTGAAAGACGGCCCTGCTATCCACTTAGCCACAGTTGCCCTTTGCAACAGAAGTTACCATATTTGGAATGCAGAAGAGTGAAGTAGAGATGTGGTATACAGCTTTGGTAGCGGCAGCGACCTGTTAATCACTGTGTAGCCCCGCCCTAAAGCATACTCCTCTCTATGGTCTGTTTGACTCTAAGTCAGGGGTCCCCAAACTTTTTCCTGTGAGGGCCACATAACTTTTCCCTTCTCTGATGGGGGCCGTGGTCAGCTTGGCGTACAAATGTATTCTGCTGAGCTAACAGTCCACTTTTTAGCTTTGAGAGTTTGTCTGCTCGCATTTGGCCTTGCAAGTTATCATACTTGTCTTTGTGACGGGATTCATGGTGTCGGCGCAGATTGTGTTCTTTGAATACCGCCACCGCTTCCTGACAGATGAGACAAACAGCCTTTTCTTTGCATTGAACAAAAAGATAATCGTTTGACCACTGCAGGTTAAATACCCTGCATTCTGAATCAATTTTTCTCTTGCCTAACCTTTTCGCCATTATTCCGTTCTATTTCACAGGGCTAGTCTAGGATTTGCGTGGCCAGACTGAAAAAAAATCATAATGCGTCTCTGGTATTGTTCAGGGGGCCGGGCCAAATGTGGAGGCGGGCCGTATCCGGCCCGCGGGCCTTAGTTTGGGGACCACTGCTCTAAATGGACCATAATGTACTAAATGAACATCATGCTGTATTGAAGAAGACTTGAAACTAGAGATTGAGACCATAAACTCATGTTTACAATGTTTACTGAGGTAATAAATCAAGAGAGAAGTAGAGTCATTTTCTCATAGACTTCGGCATCGCCCTCACTCTGCAGAGCAAGAGGTTGCCGCCTGGTTTAGCCAAATAATTTCCAGGACACAGGATTGTGTTTTGCTTGTGCTTGGCCTGTCTACCATGGACATGTTTGTGTTACTGGCTACCCACTGCTAGCTGTAAGCCTGCTTTAACAATGCGTACTGTGCCTTTCAACTGAACCTCATTTGTCAGACAATATTTATGACAGTGAATTTGTATTCATCTTTAATGGAATCCCAGGTATCCATGGATTAGTTTACTGGGCTGTGGTCTAAGTGTATCTCCATTCAGCTGCAATGTGAAGAACACAACAAATGTAAAAAAAAGTCAATGGAGTTCTTAAATTTGTGTTTACGGACAGAGAACCATCTTCATGACTTGGCTACAAATCAGTCACACAGACTTGTGAGTGGTCTTCAAATAAAAGCTACTTTGTGTTTTAGTATGTAATGCTTCTTTAGTGTGTGTGTGTGTGTGTGTGTGTGTAGCAGCGTGTCTACAGGAGCCCATTGATATTACATAACATTTGAACTTGAGTCCCTCCTCCACGGTCAAACAGAGTTCACCTCGCATGGCTGCCTAGGCCATAGCGACAAAAAAGCATCACCGTCGTCCACCCCCCTTTCTTCTTCTCTCCTTTACTCTTTTGTTGGTGTATTTTTCATCTTACCAACTAAAAAGTTCATATGATGATTTATCAGCCCCACGTCTAAAGACAACGTCAATGGCTGTTCTGATTGGCTGCACACTTTCTCACCTCCACACAGCTGGCCAATCACTGCGTGAAGGGGGCTTGATTGGCAGACCGTCGGTTTCAGGAAGTTACAAAAAGCATAGAATGCAGCTGGCGGAAGGAGTTTCACACAATCTGACATAAGTCTGTATACATCACATTTGGGCTGATGTATACAGTGTTTACTTTACAGCATACCAAACCTCACTACGGAGTAAACCCGTCCGATGTTTGTGAGCACACAGACACGATCCAAACAGTCCAATCACAAACCCAGATATACAAACTTTTGAAAAGGTTTTCGGTGCGACCTTAAAGGAACATGACAGAGTTATAACCACCAGTAGCGCTATAGACAATGGTTTTACAAGATGGCCCACAGTGGGTTTGGAGGATGCACAAAGACACACATGGGTAATTGAGAGACGCAGCGATGTGCCAGCAAAGGCAGTGAACATAAAAAAACAGCAAACAATGGATGTGATCAATGCAGGATTTGGCAAAAACATGTTTGTTAGAACTAGTACTATTTGTTTTGGTGAGAAATACTGAATGTAAGGAGAACTTTGTTTGAGGACAAGAAAAGGTCCACAAAGGTGCTTTAAATGTACAAACTGACGAACTCAGTTTACAAGCTCGACTTTATGTTTTATTAAATCTGATCTCTTTTGTCTACATCCACAAACATCTGAAAAGTAGTAACCGTGTTCTCTCAAATCAAAATCTCACCGTAGATGACATCAGTGCCGACACTCTTACTCATTTTCTGTCTTAATGTCAGACACCAATAACAAACTCCAAACCTTACACCACATGTGCAGGTTCTCAAATACAGATCCTCTGCCTCTCTGTCTCACACACAGGCCGCCGCCCACACACACTCTGCCACACCTGTCCTTCCTGCCCTCGCTGCCAGCTGGAGTCAGATCCCTGCAGAATGTTCCGGTAAAACGTTGTGGAGCGTGAAACCGGCAGTCTGCTCCATGGCTGCCAGCCCAGCACTGCAGGAGGACGGTGGAAGAGGTGTGTGTGTTGTGTGTGTTCATTATCACAAACTGTTTGTATAATAATTAACATTAATGCTGCTAAACTCAAAATTCAGAGCAAAATAAAGCATCAAACAAGTATTTACTGCGTAAATATACAGTAGAGTAATGTCTACCTGAGCAGAGCATGAAGTCACTCTCCCTGTGTAGTAATCCCAGCCTCTCTTCACTGTGTTTATGTAGCCGTCTAGCAGCGCATGTTTTCAGTGCATGTGAGTCTTTCTGTTGGGCCCCACTAGCTAGCTAATGGCCGCTGCTCTGCTCTGCACTGCTTTCTGATAACGGCTTCCCGACCGACTGTGTTGTTCAGAAGCGTAGCTCCCATCCCCCTGGTTCCCCCTGGTCCCCCTCAGGTAAACACTGTCACCACTGTTGCCGTTGTTAGGACTGTTAGCAACATTAGCAACGTTAGCTGCTAGCTGCCGGCTCAGCCGTCACCATGTTGAGAGACGTGTGGAGACCATCCCTAAATGCTCTGAATTTGGAATTATTTTAAAGTAGTTAGTAAAGATATAAACATTTAGACATGGATAATGTGTGCACTGTACTCTAATGTATCTGCTATAGTGATGACATTGTACCATTGGCACAAAGGCAGAGTTACAGAAATGTCACGAGCGCTGTGTTCGACATTCCATACTAACATGTTATTTAGTGTGCTAAAACAGTATGTGAGATTATACAAACAATAGCACACAAATTGCATACTATTTTCCGGTGAAATATTACAGTAAACACTGGACACTACCCTGGCATGAATATGGCACAATGCAATGGGATAGAGACAACGACGGTCATTACACACAATGGCGGACAGCTCTGTAAAGTAAGTCAATTTAAGTTTCAGCGTAACATGTGATTTTGCAAGTCATAACAATTGTATTTATATCACTACAGACTACAGAGGTGAAAGCATCACACTACAAGTCTATTCAGTCCTGAGCACTTTAAGGACTGTAGAAACAGTGGCACCAGGTCCATTCACTAACTGTTCAGGAGCTGCTGATTATATCACATTTATTGTTTCACTGGACTCTTCTTCATTACCAAGACAAACTATGTTTTTAATCAGTGCATTTCTATTGGCTGAAACTAATGATTTGATGGTCTGAGGGGGCTAGAATAGTTATTCAACTTTCCGACACTGGGCAAGCATTTCAAATATTGCCGCTTTCAGTCAATTTGTTTTCTTCCTGATATTTCTGCCAAAAATGTAACCATCCATTCATCTTGTAAACGTGTCGACCAAACAACCATTACATAGTGGATAGGTGAGCTCATCACTGTAGCACTTTAGTAAGAGATGTATCTCGTAACTGTTGGGATGAGGTGGGACAGGCTGGATCACAGCTGTTAGTAGTCTGCAGTTCAGCCACACATACACATGTCACACACAAGACTCTCACCTGTACTGCTTTCCTTTCTCTGTCTCAGACACACACACACACACACACACACACACACACACACACACACGCAGCGTACACATGCTAAGATGGGAGCCTCTTGTTCATGTGTAGAAGTAGAGGGGGTCGTTCAGAGGGCAGAAACACACAGGCAGTCTCACGTCTGCCCTTCACTTAAACCCTCTCTCTCGCTCACACACACACACACACACACACACACCTCCTCTCCTCTCTTTCCCCTCTGCCCTCAACTTAAACCTTCACCCCAATCTTACCCCAGCCCTCTCCACGTAGCCTTAACCCCCACCCGACATCCAACGCCCACTGCCCTATTACCCTGTTACCTCTCCTGCCCCCTC
>NW_022281492.1:0-3678 GCF_004355925.1 Anarrhichthys ocellatus | reverse complement strand
CCCCCCCCACACACACACACACAGAGCAAGCCATTCCGAATGACTTCAAATCCTTGATTGGTAAAATCTGCAGGCATCAGATGAAGACACACATTACTCTCCTCTGATCTACCACTTCCACAGTTTTACTCTCCAGTATAACAAATTGCAAAGAGTAAAAATTGTTCCTTAAAAAAAGATAAACATGCTTTCAGTGCTTTTTTTCAGGCGAACCTGAAACTTTTCAATTTGAGCTGTGTGCCATCTTCATTCACTATTAACCAGTAACATATACACAATACCTTCACATCTCAACACATCTCACAAGTGTTACCTGTATTCTAGCATTATATTATTAAAATAGACCTTGTAGTTACAGAATTAAAGTCTTTTTACTATTCGAGCAGAGGCCTACAAATAGGGCTAGGGTTTAAGAGGTTAAGGCACTTCCTCATTGGCTTCCCTCT
Source organism: Anarrhichthys ocellatus (assembly GCF_004355925.1). Classification (NCBI taxonomy): domain Eukaryota; kingdom Metazoa; phylum Chordata; class Actinopteri; order Perciformes; family Anarhichadidae; genus Anarrhichthys; species Anarrhichthys ocellatus. The sequence continues at coordinate 3,232 of NW_022281492.1, read as the reverse complement.
TCAGACCCGGAGGTTGCTGCCTGTTCCTACAGCACATGAACACACCTTTTCACATGTGCCAGCTGCCGTATACAATCACAAACTGCCAACAGGATGAACAGCAGCCTTTTGCAAGGAAGAAGCTGCCAAAATCACATTTCTTTTACAAACATCTGCAAATGTTTGAATTTCAGGTTTACAGGTTTGAATTTCTGGCAACACAGCTCATGAGAAGGAGCAGCTTCAGGTTCAGATGTGAGAACCATGGGTCATTTTAGACTCTTCTCTGTTGAAATTTGAATTAATATGTTCTTTCTCACAGCTACAGGTGTACTGTTACTTCTGTGTTTCAGCCTGTCACTAATCCAGGTAGGCAATGTCACGCATGTTGTGTGTTCAAATGTTAAAACGTGGAATGAAGTGACCGGCAGCAGGAGTGTGAGGCTCAGGTCACAAACCAGTCCTCAAGAGCTGGTTTTTCTGTTGCGTGAGAGAGACAAGCAACTGGGATTGGCTTTTACTGAGCAAACCTCAGCCAGATGGAGACATGCTGCACAGACACAGCTGCTGGTTGTAGTGAGCCCTGAGCGAGTTCACGTTGGTGAAGACACAGCAAGAGTCTGTGGCCTCCACACACAGTGATCTGACGGTGGAGTTAGGAAGGGAGGGATAAGCATCTGTCACATGTTGAACTCCTGGCAGCAGAGGAAACTGTATACGATACCAGTGAAACTCATTGTACTCATAATGCGTAGTACTACTCTTCCTGTGAGAACCGTCCATATGTCTTCTGTTATCTCAGCTTGGCCTGGGAGACTAAGAATCTATAACGGAAAGCGTGTGCAGTTTGAAAGATGTGGCCATTTGTCAGATGAAAACACTATCAAATGTATAATGGGAAGTGTAAGATTCAGCATTGTGGGGAACCACCAAGCGGCAAGCTCCAGGGTTGGAAAAATGAAGCTAACACGGGAGTGCCAAACGTTCCTCGAATGGCCACTTGAGGCTGGCTCCAAAAAGAAGAAGTCAATCCCCATAGAACCCAATGTTCAAAGGCAACTTTACAGCAGAAATAATAAAGTGGTACTAAAAACTCATTTGGTCTCTTTAGCTAATTGACCTGTTCATTACATCTATATGGAGGGAGATTTGTTTGACTTTATAATAATTACGCTTTGAGTGACACCACGGCGCCGCTACCACAGCATGGTTCAGCATTTGGTTAAAGTAAAAGACAGCGGGGTCGGGCTGTACAATGTTTCCAGTCAGCCCATTGTTTAAGCCTGTTTTTGGCTAGCCAAGATTAGCTTCCCAACTGTGATTGTAAATCAAAGTTAACATGAATGTTGCCTACCAAGCTACCATTAGCTGCTAACAGAACCATTAATGAGCAGAGCGAGCGAGTACCCTGCTGGGCCTCGCTCGCTCTGCTCATTAATGGTTCCAGAAATCTAAGATGGCGACAGCTAAAAAATGCCAAATTTAAGGCTTGGAAACTAAATGGGTGTCGTCACAGTGACTAGGTCCACTTTCATACACACTGTGGGTACTGCAGGCATCATAGTGTGGATAGTAGGGAAACACACCATGGCCCCAACATACGGATGATGTGAAGCCAGCAAAATAAGAAGTTATTAGCCTGAAAAGTTGTTTTATTTTATTGTGGCTGAATCCTTAGTTTGACTATTTTCTCTTTAATAACATGTACCCTGAGAGATGCTCACACTAGTCTACCGTTAAAGATCAGACTCAAATTGTTAAATTATTTTCTAAATGCAGGAATTGCACTGATGATGGACTCCCCCAGTAGATGCATTTGACAGTGGTGGACCTATTCAGTTATTTTACTTAAGTAAAAGCCCTTCAATCAATATACTACATTAGTAAAAGTACAGAAATATTATCAGTACTGTACTAAAAATATAAAGTAAAAGTACACGTTTTGCAGTACAATGTCCCCTGTGAGATATTATTGTTATTTGCTATTATTAATACTGACGCATCGATAACAGAGCACACTTGTGACCACACAGTGATGCTGGCTGGAGTGAGAGGGGAAACCTTCCACCAGAGGGGGCAGTAGAGTTCTACTGTTCTGCCTGACGCTTCGTTACTGTTTGAATCAAACTGTATGAGCCGTTCAGAATACATATGTATGTACATATGCAGAAAAAAGAGGGGAAATATATATATATATATGACAACAATACTAACACTGATAATCGCTAGTTATGATGAGAGGCCTAAACCCAAATGAACCATCGCTCACGTGCTGAAGCCCTTTAGAGATACCATCTTTACTAAGCTTCTTGCTCCAACGCGTTCGGAGTAATCCATTAAAACGGATCATTATTTGCATTATAGAACTATACACTTGATGTGACAACCCATGTGGTTCCGGTGTCTTATCTTTAACCTTTGTTTATCACAGCTGAGGCTGCCCTGTACAACCACAGTGTGATCCGAGCGGCTCCACTGCAGCAGTTAGGGATTACGCGTCTTGCTCAAAGGCACTTCAGTGGCGGCAATGAGGGAGGTGCTACACTTTCACTCTGCTCCACCGAGGCTCTTCCTCCTGGCCCTGGAGTGAACCTTCTGGTCCCAGGCCCTCTGTCCTCGACCCTTTAGAGCAGCACTGCCCCCTACTGGAGATGACTTTGTGTGACCCGAGGCCTCGCCGTGCTCGCTGTCTCCTTACACCAGTTATTGCTCTCTCATCCAAGTCACAGTTATGCACCGTTGACTGCAGCTACATGTGGGGCTCTGTGGCGTATTTGTCCCGGAGGTCACTTGTTCGAGGCTCTGCTCGAGCCTCAGACGGGGAGGAGCAGCGGGAAGCTGCCTGCTGTCGACACGGCCGATTTATGACACCTCGTCTCACTTTGAAGAGCGGCTTCTGTTTGTGCACACTGACCGCTGCAAGCAGTCACACACACAGAGGGAGGGATTCATTGAGCCACCAGTCAACAAACACGTGCTATTGTCACAGCAATGGTCCAGTTTAAAACACTGACCAGATATTAATGACTACCATGCACTATACAGTCTAATACACTGTGTGTGTGTGTGTGTGTGTGCGGAGCTACATTGCAAGTGACCTATGGCTGAACCCTGACAACACTTCCTCTAGCTGTACTTTTCTGTACTCATGTGTGTGTGTCTCTCTCTGTCAATCAGCAAATAATGAATTGTGTTAAAACGCCATTGAGAGAGGTAGAGAGGTAGAGAGAGAGGTAGAGAGGTAGAGAGAGAG
>NW_022281491.1:0-10856 GCF_004355925.1 Anarrhichthys ocellatus | reverse complement strand
TAATTTTTCACCTCAGTCAAACTATTTTCATTTTGCATCTGGTTATACCACAGCTATGGACCCAAACTAAACTTTCTTGCACTTACAAGGCTGCTACTAGTGTGCAACAGTCAACTAGTGCAGTGGTTCTCAACTGGTCTGGCTGCGGGACCCACCATCACCCCTTAATGACAAGCCGCGACCCAAATTTTCAACTTCTCAAATTCATTTAATGAAAAGATGGTGACTGGATGGATGTTTCATTCTGACTATTTCCTGTATTCTGGTCTTTGACAGCATCCTTAGAGAATTAAGGAATAAATGGATATATAATTTTGACCCGCTCTGATTATTTAGTTGTATACTCTTAAAGAAGTGGAACAAACAACGTGTTGTCTGCTACAATAAATGAACCAAGTTGCATAGAGTCTTTTGGAGTGACTCTCTCCCAACTTGCAGCTCTCTATTTTCCTTCATTAGACAAACGAAACGTTCTTGCTCTTATAATACTACTATTATTTTGTCGTCCCTTTCCACATACAGAGAAAGTAGAATATGAGAGGATGGATTTAAGATTGAATGTGTACGATTGAGATATAAAGTGCACACCTGATCCTTGGAAGAGTTGGATGAGTCTTTGAATATTTCTGAGCCACCTGTTCCAGTCGGCATGCTTTGTGATGATGAATTATTGGACTCCCTTGAGGAATACAATGTGAGACATGAGTACAGTCTTCTTGTTATTTAACTCCATGGCTTGCTCCTAATGACAATAAGTGACTTACAGGGCAGTTAACAGAGGTGGTCCACCATCCTCGGTTGATCTGACGGACACCTGCAACGCACAGAAAAGGTGTTTGGCATAATGTTAGACATCAGCACAGAATAATGTAGAAGTGCAATCACTCAAATGAAAAAATAAACAGTCTTGCTTGAGTGTTTTATGGGAAAGGCTTTCAAAATAAAAGCATGTAGGTTGTGGTAAATATGGTCTGTGAGCAGTATATTTAGATCTCGACTGCGATAAAACTTCTACTTTTCTACCAAACTATCCTAATCTGCCAATTTATTAGGTGCTACATGGAACTGTTGTATTCGTTTTAGCTAGGTGTTTATAATAAACTGGCAACTGCATGTATATTTTAATGATTTAAAGAAGTACAAAATATGGAATACCTTGCTGTCCCAGTCTGTCTGTTCTTGGAGAGCAGACCAGGCCAGCTGAGCTGCTTTTTGTTTGGCTTCCTTGACAGTCTTACCCTCACCCTCAGGGTAGTCCTCTTTGTCGATTATTAATTTGTAGAAAAATCTGTGTTGTGTTTTGAAAAAGAGTAAATTATTTAGATCATTGTGTAAACATTTTAATATTGTTGAAAGCTGAAAACAAATCAGGAGTTAGAACAGAGTGTCTGCGGTGTCTATTCAGAGAACAGAGGTTTAGGTTCATACTTACTGAGGCTTATGAGGTGGACCACATCTCTTCTCTTCAACGTATGAATGGCAGCGGTTTGTTTTCTGACAGTATTTGTCAACCATTCCAATGAAATTTGTCTCTGTACAGCTGTTGTCCTGAACGTTCACACTGATGCGTCTTGTCACATTACTGTAATAAACAAGTAATATTTTACACTGAAGTCATGAAAATTAAACTGCCATTGTGTTTTACTCACCAGATATCCAAAACCTCCTCTTGTTGAGCTGATGTAGGGTTGTCTGTAGCAGTCTTGAAAAAAAAACAAAAGTACAATTTTTATGATGGTTCACACAGTGGATTGTGGCCGCTGAGTATGTGGCACCTTAAAACACAATGGTTATCAAGGACTTCCATTAAGTCTAAATAAACCAGTGTGCATCATTACTTACCTCTGTAGTACTGCCATATATCTCGAGATATACAAGCTTGGCTGCTTCCTCCTTAGCTTCCTTCTTTGTTTTCCCAGTGGCAGCTGGATACTCCTTATCACCAACCACGAAGCTACAGCATCTAATATCATAAAACTTTCATTTAATGCATTTATAAATCAGGACAAAATAGCTACAAATTAGAATGTATTTAAGAGGCTTACGGAGTAGTACTATTTAGTCCCTGTCTGGTTGACTCCACAGCCCGTATAGTCATCCTGTTTTTGTGACCATGTTCATTGAGCCAACATGTATAGTTGGCTTGAGTGAAAGCTGTCTGATGAGCTAGTGCAGTTGAAGCTTCTGTTGCATTTTCTGTCTGTCGGGATAAAAACAAATATACATCGAGGAGACGAGTGTCATGAATCAGTTTTCTATACTTTGGAATACTAAAATTCACACATGCAGTGAGTCAATAAAGAGGTATAATAATCTTACAGAGTCTATTGTTTCCCCCAACAGGACACTCAGGGCATTTGCAGCTGCATTTAGTTTGGCTTCCTTCTTGTTCTTCCCCACACCATCAGAATATGCCTTACCACCCACCACTGCTCTCACGGTAAATCTGAGAATAAATGATAAAACTTTGTTAAACAAGAAAGGTGACACCAGAATGTGGTGAGAGGTTGCATCACAAAGACTTGAATCTGCAGGCGAGGTTGATAACTTGAGGTCGTGTTGGACCCCCTGCAGCCTGTCAACTAGTAAAGAGTTATTCATTTTATTACATGAGAACAACACTGTGATATGTGCATTACCATTATATTAGCAGCACTAGACATGGTTATCATTTCTAATATTTCACTACTGGTGTCAACACAATACCTGAGTTGGGTGTCTATTCCAAAACAATTATTTTTCAATATCTAACCCGATGCTGCAGACACAGATCAGTAAATACTTATACTTATAAATATTGAGGTTCAGCACCCCTGCATCTATTAGTCTTTATTAAAGGAATGTTACACTCATGCCAAATTCATCAAAATGTTCCTATTGTTTTTTTCCAATATGCAGAAAACAATAAATAATATCCCACTCAACTGTGAAGATATACACTGCTTATTTAATGTTACACCTACTGTATGTGTTCTTTTAACGTATAACAGCTGACCAACATTGATAAAGTGCGTTACACATACCTGAGGAGGACAACGATTGGCTTTAACACCTATTTCCTATGTTTAAAGCAAAAAACAAGAGAAACCTCTATCCTCCCATTCAATAGCATGTTCTATTTAAGTGCGACATCTCTTCAAATCCTACTATATTCAATTATTTTCGTGTCGTAAATCGCACCAGAGAATGTGTTCAACTTACGTCTTAATGTGATCCAGGCCAACAGCCCGAACGTCCTCATACCTCAGGTCTAAGCGCTCTCTCTGTGTGTACTCGTTGAGTTTAGCTACGGCCATTATACATAACTCAACCGTCACAACGTCCCCTCTCAACACAGCAAAGAATAAACCTCACAATACTAACTAACGATGGCTCTTCTTCGTTTTCATCTCAGCTCTACTTCCACGTACCAGCGGGCTGTTTTAATGCAGCCTCACCCTCAGTAAGTTTCGTTTTCTCCGTAAACATTACACAACATGGCACCCTCACGTGGTGTCAAATATCAAAACTGTGTAGATGGGAACTCACTGTGGATAAATTAAAACCATAAATTGTAATACTGGCAAAAGTGTTAGCAGCCTTTAGTCAAAGTGAGGTGTTTGTTTTGGTTTTGGAAGCTGTTAATGTTCTCTGTTAATAATTGTTTTAATTGTTATCTAAAATAGATATCTATTTTAAAGGTACAGTGTGTAGCAATTAGGGGGATTGGCAGCAATGGAATATAACAAGTATAATTTCTTTAATCACCTGGAAATAAGAATCGTTGTGTTTATGTTACCTTAGAATGAGCCATTTATATCTTCTTACGATTGTATTGAAAGCACTGATCAAAAGTCATGTCCCTCACAGTGCTGCCTGCTTTGTCCAGATGAGAGTAGCTTGTTCTGTTCAGGTACCTTCAGTCTGGTTCCCTTCAAATGTGATCAAATTCATTACAGACTACATCATTTACACTTTGGTTGGCTTATAAACTTTCAACTCCTTAAATACTAATGAACTAATCTTGATTTTACGTAGCGGTTGGCAACCAGTGTTTTAGGTGCATTACTGCCTCCTGCAACCATTGAACCTGTCTGTGGAATACAATGAAAGAAACTCAGCTGCTTAAAACACTTCCCATGTTCATTATTGTCTTTCTATTGAAATGTTGAATTCCAGCATTCCTAAATTCCTGTTTCATAAATTGCCACTACAGCAGTCCATGATAGAATAAACAATGCTTTGTTATTATCTTACTTTGTTTTATTTTTAGACCTCATGACTTCCAGAAAGGCCACAAGGCATTGACTGCCAGTTCAACCACTGTTGGACTTGACATTATAATTACTTAGAATGACTATCAACAATCCACCAGAAGCATTTTTAAATAGCTGATAACTTAAGTATTAATACTACTAATACTGAGTCTTGATTTGAGTATCAATGCTAGTATCAAAAGTAATGATAGGCTACCAAAACATATTGCATGAGTTTCACGTTGGATCACATTGTGGGTGTTTCACGTTAACCTTGTGGGCACATAACTCTCTCCACATCTTTGCTGCTGTTGTGTGCAGTCATCATCTTGCTAGTTGACAAAATTCAAACAAACACTTTTTCTAATTCATCATCAAACACTGTGTTTTAACATGCATGTGATCAAATCATTAAAGGCACTGTCACACATGCACGTAATAAACATTTGCCTCCTGTTCACTTTCATTCTGTGAGCAAAGGGGCGATAAAAACATTTGCTTCCAGTGGTGGAGCAAACTCTCATCTTTACATTTTCATGGAGTTGAACTTTGGTGAACTTTCCGTCCACCCAATGACCACCAATTTGCAATGACACAACGTAACAAAACGCAGAGGGAGTACAGGAAAAGTTAGAAAAAGCTCAATATAATTTTCTCACATTTATATAATGAATGCTGGGATGTGCATGAATACAAGTTCTATTTTAGCCAAAGGTCTATTTTTTCCAATATTTCTTAGCTGTTCCGTTTTCATACTGTCATTGGCTGTCATGTCATATGATTATTGTCAAGCAGAATGTTGTAACGGCATAATGAAAGTCTTTTGTTCACGTAATTACATTTTACTGTAATGCTGTGTTTTTATTGGCTAAATAAAAAATGTGCATACATTGGCTAAGGAAAAATACATCAAAAGGAAGATAACATCAAAACCATATTGTAAACCTTTAATCCTGATGCAACAGGTGCAGCAGCCACTCACACAATATAAAAACCTAATTCATCAATATACCAGTGAATTCTGTCCAACAATATTGTTGAAATATAATAAAATATGGTCAATATTTCTATTATTTCTCAATTTTGTTTTTGTTATAACAAATGTATGCAAAACCCCAACAAACAATCCAAAAAGAGGGCCCCACCTTGAGAAATAAGATGCCCGTCCAAAGTTTTCTGTCTGGTGACTGTACTGTCTATACTGTATGTATAGTATAGTATGTGTGTATATACTGTATATGTACATTTAGTGTATAGATATCTGACCATTCTATCCAGGATAACCCTTATTAACATACACACTCTAAAACAAAGGCTGTAATGTGACATCATGTCACATTACTTTAAAGTCATCAACCGTTTCAGTATAGAATAAAATGTCAACTGTGGACACAGAAATTATCGGCACATGATTATTTAGAACCAATAGTTATTTTCTAAAATCACAATAAACTTGATTTCATGATTCGTTCCGATTATTAAAACCTATACTACTAGGACCGCTTTCCAGTTTCTTCAATACTTGAATGGTTAATCATTTGAGCTTCTGTCTTGAAGTTGATGTGTCCTTGAGCCTCAAACACACGACTGTTCCCGTGGTTGTGTGTTTGAGGGAGTGAACGTGAGGCCTTGTGAAGAGCTTTGTACTGATCTCAGTTATACAAGTGCAGTACGTGAACCATGTCCCTCCAAAATCATATTGGTAACATTAGACATTATAACAGATACATTTCCATATGCTGGTAAAGACTTATCACAATTCCTTGTGATAATCAGACAGCTGCATCTTCCTGATGCATATTTTGTGTGTTTAATGTCTGAGCACACATCTCCATTTCTGCCTTCAGTTTAGTTGCTTCGGGTCGGTCTTCAGGCTTCTCATTCAGCATTAACTCAATGATTTGGTTCTGAAAAAAGAACAAACACAAGTGCTACTGAGATATTTGTACCAACAATAATAGAAAATGTCATATTGTTGAAGCTCCACTTCACAGGATATCCAATATATGAACTTATGACACACTCAAAACACTGTTTGATATTTGACATTATTCACATACAGACGGCAGCAGCCCTGTTTTGACTCGAATCCTTTGAGGCCTTAGATATGGTTCATTACGGATTAATCTGCTGACTATTTTCTCCATCAATTAACTGTTTGTTTGGTTTGTAAAAATTCTGAATATAGATTTTAATGCTGTTACAAATACCCAGAGTCCAAAGTAAGACCTTCATAACGATTTAAACAAATAAATTAATACAAAAAATCTTTAAATCCTCACATTACATTGTTATGTCAATCAATTCCTAAGATAATCATTTCAGCAGTACTACATTTTCATGTTTGGTGTGCAAAAATCGGAATTTGTAAACTAACTAATTTAACTTAATCTAATAATTGTACAATATTTCCCTCTGAAATATTGAAGTATGAAGTGTCATGAGAAGAAAATACTCAAGTGAAGTAGTACTTCCAATTTGTACGGTTTATGAATAACGGGCACCCTGATGCTCATTGTCCATGGTAATCTACCTCTTGGGGAAAGGTCAGTCCAAACTCTTCAGGGAGCTTCTGACTTCTGGCATCATCCCAAACCTGGTATTCATAAGGTGATGAAAGAACAAGTTAGCCACAAATTACAAATACTTAAAATTGTGCTCTGTTGAATGTTACAAATGAGTACAAGAAAAATTACACAAAGACAGATTAAAAGATGAACAATGAAGTTCCAACATATCTGTGATCTACAGTACATAGATTTTGCTACACACCATACTGAAAATAAATCAACTACTGGTGTATACCGACAGAAGCTGGTTTTCTATTTGTATGGACTCACCACTCCTCTTTCGTGGCCAGTAGAGAGTTTCCAAAGGATTTCAAAGTAGATCAACCCCAGAGCAAATATGTCCACTTTACGGTCATAGTTCTTCCCCCTCTTTTGTGACAGAATAAAAACACAGTATTGACAATAGGCACTTCAGCAGCTTCATGTTATCCTAATCATTGTTAAATATTAACTAGTTATGCTCATTAACTAAAATAAGCTTCAGCTTTCAGCTGAATAATGGTCTATTGGCATAAAAGTTGTAACACATTTGCTGTAAACATTTTGATTCTACAGCTCTCACTGCAAAAAGTAAAGATAGGTGAGGTTGAGATTCAGGAAATTCAGGAGCATTGTTAAGTGTGGTAGGCATACAGGTCTACCTAATGTCCACCTATAGTCTACCTAATTAAGCCCATTAGAAGAATAAATTTGTCAACACAATCATTTAGAAGAAGTTATTGTCAGTATAGACCGTCTCACTTGTTCAGGGGCCATGTAAGTTTTGGTTCCTCTTTGCTCTGATCTCTCCATCAAAGCATCGCCATCATCAGCATCTCTGGTGACCAGACCAAAGTCTCCAATCTTCACTTCTCCATCCAGTCCAAAGAAGATGTTGTCAGGCTTATCATTGAAATGAAAAAACACAAATCGAAACAAATAAATATCTAGCTCCTCATGTGATGGGCAGTCAACACCTAAACTAGTGAATGGATTTAAAATGGGAAACCAGCATTAAATCTAAACAGTCAGCATGTGTGGCTTTTATTGGGTCAATAAATGGTGTGATGATCAACTAACAGCCTTGTTTATCTAGTTGACCATTTCTAGGAACAAAAACATCTAATAATGTGACATTATTCTATTGTGGTATTTGTTCATTTTATTATGATTATGTTAAATCTAATGTAATGCCATCCATTTACAAGTAGTATGTTCAAGGGTTTTATAACCAGATGTTGAAAGCTTCCTCCATCCTACCAAGAATACTATTCTGGTGGGGAATTGTTGAATATTGGCTTTAAAAAAATGAACAGACTTGAACATCAGTCGATAAATAATTAATAAATATTACACACAATGAATTTATGTTCACAAACATTTACGAGGCAGAAAAATAACATCACAACTGCAGCCAGCTCATAATAATCTGTTGTTTTGCTCTGTTCACTTTGCTACATACTAACTCCATTCCAGATCAATCCAGTTTCTTGGATAATGTCACCTCCAATGTCACCTACAGAACTGTTCCAGTCCTCCTGGAAACGCATCTTAACTACCTGTTATTCTGGGTTTTCCACATATTGACTGGTTCACGGGAGCCATCTTGCAATAGAGCCGTCATTGTCATGCTGTCTAAAATCTGCTTTGCCCCCCACTCCTAGTCTTTTCCCTCCAGAGTTCCTGGAACTCACTGGATCCTCCTCATTTTTTTCTTAAATTTTTCGTCGTGGAGAAGGAGGACAAGAACCTCGGCCCTTCACATAGGCCCAGCCCTGGTGAAGATCAGGTGCCACCTCCCACTCATCTTTACAGCCTTTGAACTCTTGCGTGGGGCCATCATCTTTTCCCAACTAGATCTTGGATATGCATGTCATCTGATATGGATTACGGAGGAGGACAAGTGGAAGACAGTTTTCAACATCCCTAGTTGACATTTCCGGTACTTTGTCATGCCATTCGGCCTAACCAATGCCCCTGCTGTTTTCTAGGTATTGGTCAATGATGTTCTCCAGGACCTGATTAATATCTGTGTTTTGTATATCTGAGTGTCATTCTCCTCTTCTCAAGATCCAAGCAGGATCAGTTCTGGAGAACCAACTTTTCTTCAAGGCGAAGAAATGTGAGTTTCGTGTCTTGAAGATGTCATTCCTGGCAAGTTCAACATCCCTTTGGGCACACCTGGATGCAGGCCATTCCACTGTCCTCCAAACCTCCGATCGCTACTAGAGGAGCACCAATCACCGCTACATTATTGCCCCCAACTACACCTCTGGCCAGAGGGTCTGTCTTCTTCTGTCCATGCACAACTTTCCTGTCAGGAGAGAATCCAGAAAGTTGGCTCCTCGGTTCATGGGTCAGTTTCCAATCTCCAAATTCATCAACCCAGCGTCTGTCCGCCTCTGCCTTTCCCGGTCCATTCTACCTTCCATGATTGTCTGCTCCCTGCTTGCTTTTTGTAAAAAATAACCTGTTTGTCTGTTTGTGTTTCTGAGTTCATACTTTCCATTCTACTAACCCATGACACCATATGGGTTGACTTCTACTTCCTGAAGGGAAGATATTGTCAATGAAAACCACTTGCCTCTACCTGTCTCCACATCAGTACTGTGCTATAATGGCACACAATTATCTAAGAAATAATATTGTTCACAAACACAGAAGTCTATGATGTACTGAACTGTGTACTGGACTTCAAACAGCAGGCGAGCAGCAGCACAATTCCACCGACTTGGGGCTTGTGGGGGCAGGATCCAGCCTAATACTTAGAATAACCATGTGTTCATTGGTAAATAGTGGTGAGTTGCAAATGTCTAGTATGTGGTGCTGCTACTCTGTACGAGTGAACACCAGAACAATATACTGGTTCTATGTTATCCGCCATCTGACCAGTTTCACTACTGTCTTACACCAGCATCAGTCTCAGGGTGTTGGCTGGGCCTCGTCAGGGTAAACTGGACGACATATTAAATTCTGTTACACCTAAAGTTACAGACAGGTAGCGTCTATATCAGCTTTGCCTCAGCCAAACACTGCAAAGTCTGGTCTCACCTTAAGGTCCCTGTGGATGTGCTTCTTGGAGTGAATATATTCGACTCCACTGACTATCTGCTGAGCAATGCTGAGACCTTCTTCTCTTCTCTTGGATTCTTGCAGAGACTCAGTGTTCTTCTCAGCAATCCTATCTTTTAGTGTTTTGGTGTCACATAACTCCATCTGAATATAGAAGTACTTTGCCGATAAATTACTTGAAGTCCTAGAAAAGAAAGAAGAGAAGATTGATTGTATTACTCACCTTTAACTTGAAACAAAAAGTGAAGACTAAAGTTAAGTGCATGGGACTCACTGGGAAGAGCCGTAACTGTTAGCTGAACTGTTCGTTGATTCAGAATTCCCCTGGTATCCTGAGTCCTCCATCCAAAATGTGTAGTATCTGACGATGTTACAGTGGAGGAGTTCTGATAATGTCCCCATTTCTCGAAGAGATTTCCTGATCCAAAGGAGAACAAGAGGATGAATCAGCAAACAAAGTACTTACGGCACAATGCACACTGGAACCTTATGACTTTATACTTACTCTTCACGGCAAACCTTTACAGCATAATACTTGTCCAGCAATTTATGTCTTGCTTTGTAAACACGACCAAAGGCTCCTCTGCCAAGACACTCCATGGGATCAAAGTCTGACGTAAACCTGTTGAGAGTAACGCTATTTTTAGGCAAAACGTAGAGATGTCTTATTGATTGAACATCAATTATTGGGAGAGATGTTTAAGGTCATATCAGAATATAAAACACATGCTACAGTGAAAATTAATGTTGTTTTTCATACCTCGACTGGATGGATGTTTCATTCTGACGTTTTCCCATATTCTGGTCTTTGACAGCATCCTTAGAGAAAAAAAGTATAAATAGATTTAAAATGTTGAACCCGCTCTGATTATTAAGTTGTATACATTTTAAGAACTAGGACATACAACGTGTCCTTTGTTACATCAAAACAGCCAAGTAGCATGTAGTCTTCATAGGTGGGGTGAGATCACAAGTAGTTGGTATTGCATTTACAGAAATT
>NW_022281490.1:0-10860 GCF_004355925.1 Anarrhichthys ocellatus | reverse complement strand
GGATGAAGAACGGTCTCGCGTTGACCGGAGGATGAAGAACGGTCTCGTTTCACAAGGAGGATGAAGAACGGTCTCGCGTTGACCGGAGGATGAAGAACGGTCTCGCGTTGACCGGAGGAGGTGCAAGAGTTCACATTACAAAGTATAAAGACTTGTGTTTATGTGGGGAGATTATCAATGCGACTTCTAAGACCAAATCTACACTAAAGTAACTCACTCTGCTGCCTCAGAAAAAGAAGCAAACTGTTGGACACAAAACAATAGCTTCAAATTTCCAGATAATTACAACCATTTACAGCTGCAGGATCCCTTTTAAAAGACACTGAAGACCTCCAAAGATCCCAGCAGAGGGGCCGGAGAGACCTGAACCTGAACCAGAGAGAGACCGGAGCATAAACAAAGCTTCCTGCTCTGGTTTCAGCTGCTACACTAAAGCTCTGTGGGAGCCGATTGGTTGCCTCGCCCCGCTCAAAACTTAACAAAAAGAAAAGGAGAAGGCAACAGAACGAGCCAAATCAAAAGGCTGGTCACTAAAAAAAGAGTGTTGTTCAGTCCGTCAGGGAGCGGGGGGGCAAGCAGCTAAATTATAGAGTAGAATGCTATCGCAGGAAGACGAGAGAAAAAACATCAGGCATTCAGCTTCCTGCAGAGAAGCCCTGCCAGCAATCTGCAGCCGGAGCCTCAGCTATCAGGACCCAGAGACGCCCTGCTGGTCCGGCTCAGACGAGCTCCCCGTCACGGCAGAAATAAGAACGGAATAAATCAGTCACCTGGGAACTCCAACATGCTTAAACATGAGCGGACGGTCGCTCGGCCTCCGAACATCCATCACAGCAACAGAACACAATAACAAGCGAGTCTATAAACGGCCTCCCATCTCTGCAATGGTGCTGATTTGATTGCTAATGAGTCGGACAGATCTGTGTGAACAGGCCGCCCGCCTCCACACACCACTGACAGGGTTGTGACATTGACACAAACCCCCCACGCAGCGCTGCAGTTAACGAGGCCAACATGGAGCCCGTCACTGAGGACCAGGAGCAGCATCACACAGCCAGCTTGTCCTGACACCAGCCTCATAACGACCTGTCACCAGGAAGCTAGTGATACACAACAGAACAACACGCTAACGCTCAAATGAGACGCTCACAGGGGGGGGGGGCTCTATTCTCCAGCGGCGCTGCACCTGTTTAGAGATGACGACCTCAAGTCTTTGTGGGTAATTTTCCCTCTCCAGGTAAATGATGTGACAGTGGAAACAGAAAGTTTCTCCCAGGTGCTCCTGACTGTTGTGGCAGCTTTTTACCCAGAGTGCTCGGGGTTTTTGTGGGCTTGTGACAGCCGATGGCGGCTAAGAGCCTCCTGCTGACGCTAATTGGCGTCATTACCTCCTGCAGGCTGAAGGCGGATCGACAGGCCGGCTGCCATGAAAACAAACGGACGGCGGCTCAAATGCTTCTGGATTGGAAAAAAGGTTGCGGCTCTGATGTCAGACAGCCTGGAGCGACGCCACCTGACTAATCACAACCCGCCATCGACCCCCCCCAGCTCAGAGCCTGTGCTTTATGCTGGTACTTTCCGATTGATTTGGGGAATGTGTCCAAAGATTTAATTACACGAGTAACACATAACTGTCCTCTGTCAATAGTGGTTACAGGCTGGGGAATACAGCCGTGCCCTGTTAGAAGTAATGGCCGTGTTTTCCTCAGCTAGCTCCATTAGCGCTGAGGAAAACACGGCCAGCAGGCCGCTGACTTACAGCCGCACTTCGTCTGTTTAGAGAGTCGTCTTAACGCTGACATGTCTGTCTTTTTGAGGTCATTAAAGCCGCTAATCTTCCTTTGGGATCCACAAAGAAGAACAAAACACAATACATCCAAACATACATACATGACGTAAAACAAAGTACAGTCAGTGATTAGGATGCATATTACCAGAACCGACCGCAGACTTCATGCTTCCATAACTTCTTCAAAGAAGGATCAGTCTACCAAGTCAATGGAGTTGGTCACATGGTCAGTGGCTTTAGGTGAGTCTTGAAGTCTTTTTAAATGACAGACTGTTACCTGTGTGAGTTACACGAGGAGGCGGAGAGCTCCAAGCTGTTATTGAACGGTAGATAACTGTGTTGGAGGAGGTGTGTTCTTGGGGTCGGAGATAGCGACGTCTGTTACATGAGTTTTGTAACTGGTTGAGAGAAATATTCAGATGTCTGATTAAATACTATTAAATACTAGGGCCAGTCTGGCAGATCGGTTTTGGACTAATTGTAGATTATTGATGTCTTCTCAGACGACAAAGACTAAAGACCCAAGGTTGTTTTTAACCGGTCGTTAGAAAGGAAAGCTTCCAGCCTCTGTTTAGGAAGTAAGAAGACCTCATTTGTAAAACCCATAGAAACAAAATAATAGAACAGAAAGAACATTCACATTCAAATCAACGTAGCCGGATGGTCAGAACGGCGGCCATTTGTATGTAAACCGTTGTCATTGTGACTGCTGTCGCGGGCTAACTTTGGTATGAACTAAGAACAGACTTACTGAAAGTCGCGGACTGACCGAGGGGAGATTTTACGACTAAATCGAGCAGAGAGCCAGAAGCCTAGAGAGCCGTCTTCTTCCACAGCGTAGGAAAGCACATCGCTATCAACAGACGAATGGCAACTGTGTTCGGCTCGTCTTCTGTCACCAGTGTAGCGTTGAACTCATGAGATAAATAAAGCTTTCAAGGAGCGTCCACTTCTCTGTATTACACACCCGTCATAACGTCTTCGGACGCTCTTCTGATGCCGCGTCCGTCTGCTGGTCCGACGGCTCAAACAGATCCTGACCTGCAGGACCTGGAGCTTCACCTCCACACCTACAGGTGAGCGGAGGAAGTCCACCTGCCAGTCACTGCTAACCCAGAGAAATCCCACCGATCGCCCTGTTGGAGAATGAATTCAGTGACCTATAGTAAAGTCTTAGGACTTGTCTGCTCTGTGCTGGCTGTGCTTGAACTACCAATGAGAGCTGCTCTCTCGTCCCTTTCACTCATGCAAGATTCATTGTGGATAATTATCTCCCCACCCAGAAAAAAAAGAGAAGAAAGGGGCATCTAATGACTAAATCTTTCCATTTGGAACGTGATAATTGAGATCGGACATTTGATGAGCAGCCAGAGTGAGATGAATCCCTCTACAGCAACTGCACAAACTACAGACCTGCCTGCAGCGACTTCCTCCGACTTCTCCGTTCCAGGTCAACGCTGCACCGGACTCAACTCATTATTCCAGAATGTGGAACACAACACTTCCTCTCAACAAAGCCGCCATGAAAAGGTTTTTAAATGAAAGGAAGTCATTTCACTTCAGTTTGACTTCATTTAACTTTCTTTTTTCTGTTTTTTAAATCTCTTAAATATGTAAAAAGTTTTCCACTGAACACAGATGATACTGATAAAAACCAGCACTGCTTCACACAGACAGGCGGCTTCATTTAACATCTCAGACTCGTGTTGCTCTCTGCCTCCCTTTGTCTCCCCTGCTCGTCCTGCTCTACAGTCGACGATACACCACATCATTCATTCCACCTCTAAAGACTTCACTCGGGTCTTTATCGGCCCACTGGGGGGGGAACTCGGCTTCCATAAACCAAACAGAGAAGTCTGCAGCATCCAGCTCAAGCTGCTGGTTCTTTATGGCCGAGAGGCAAATGTTATGGCAGCTGGAGGTCAGAGGAGGACCAGACCACCGAGGGGCCCGGAGCAAAGCCGAGTCCACTCTAAAGGGAGCCGAGGATGGAGGATGCAGCTCTGTGTGTTTCTTATTCTCTTATTCACCTCATGCTGCCCCACATTTGAACACATCTGTATTTGTTCCTCTGGTTCAGAGCGAGCAGCTTTGTAAATCACAATAAGCCCTCCATCAGCCATCAGGACCGGGAGGACAACGTATGGAACCACGTAGTAAAACTTAATGACATTTATTTAAACATTTATTTTCGGCAAGTCGAGGATGATAATCACACTTATTCTCTGATATGGAAGTAAGATCATACACGATGACGCAATGGATCCCAAGTTCAGAGGAACATTTGCTTGATCAGCAGTTTGGGTGCTGTGACCTCTGACCCCCGACGATGATAACTCACAACCTAAAAACACATTCAGCTGTTTGCCTCATTTTCAATATTTAATAAAACAGAGAAAAGTGCAGCGGCCATCGCTCGTCACACGTCCTCCAGACATCTTAACATCCACGACCGACACGTTGGCACGCTCACATGCACTAAAAGGCACGCTCACATGCACTAAAAGGCACAGAGGGAGAGTCTCTGCTCAGGTAGAGTTAACTCCTCTATATCTTTACATGAATAATAGATGTTTGATGAGATATTAACCATCAGAATGTCGGATAAAGAACCTTAAAGGGATCTGTCATCGTGAGGGAGGACCATATGAAAGACCATAATAAGTAGAATTTTGTAACCACATTGATCGCAAAATTGACATTTAACATTTAAAAGTTAAGTTTAGAAACTAAGTATTTGGCGTTGACAGATAACACTGAAAGGGTTTCACTTTGAAACTCATTTGGCTCAATTCATGTGGTGTGAACTCCAATTTTCAAACTTGACAAAAGTAGATGCAGATATAACTTCATACAAGTTCCCCATTTTCAGATTAAAGAAAATCAACAAATGAAATCGCTCAAATTGGGCACCAAATTCTAACTTCTGGGCTCTGAAGGTTTCTCTCTGGGATCTCATGACCTGGTACAGGTCTGATCAGGTCTGATCAGGTCCCATTGGTTACCCCTGGCCTTCCTCCGTTGTGCTTCTCTGACTCTGACAGTCACTGTATTTTTGAAAGATGACGTACAAACAGAGTTGTTTGACTCGTATCTCACGACTCCGGCATCCATCTGTGTTTGTCTTGTAAACTCTGCTGCTTCTCCTGCAGACACTCGCTGTCGATAGAGATAGATGTTCTGAGATCACTGTTGGGGGTTTGTGGTCCTCGATCTGGTCCTCAGAGACCCGGCTCTCTGGAGTGGTGAACGGGCCTCCGAGCTGTCGGCGTGAAGCCTCATATTCTGTTATCTGAGCTGGACGGCGAGGGGGAGTTTGGAGGTGATGCGCCGCTTAAACGATGAAATATGATCGGCTGCCTGAGGCTGGTCACCCCCCCACAGCCCCCCCTTGTCCCCCCATCCCTCGACAGCCTGCTTTAAACATGACAAATGACAAAGGCACACCAAGGGCAGCTGTGTTGGTAACAGGAGCGCCGCGAGTATCAGCCGAGGAATTATCCCCCCGCTAATCTCCAAACGGGAAGCCGGAGCCTGGATGCACATTTATATTCCACCTACGCCGTCAAACTTTGATGCCCCCCCCGACTGGGACAAAAACTTTGAGCATCAAAACGTTCCTCCTCAGCCTGCGTGTAAACAGGAATAATCCATGTGAAGCAGATCAGGGCTTGTCATGTCCAATCTCACAGCCGTCGCCTGGAAGCTGCTTTCTTCTTGACTGTAAAAACTCTCTCTGTGTGTTCTGTACCAGTTCTGTCAATCACGTCGATGCAGACAGCCTGGCTCCCCATCACCCTCCTCCTCCTCCTCCTCCTCCTCCCCATCACCCTCCTCCTCCTCCTCCTCCCCATCACCCTCCTCCTCCTCCTCCCCCCCATCACCCTCCTCCTCCTCCTCCTCCTCCCCATCACCCTCCTCCTCCTCCTCCTCCCCCCCATCACCCTCCTTTATGCTGATTGATTCACTTCAATCACTCATATTTATGTTCGGTATGCAGGTTATAATACAAATACATCAATCACAAATCAATAACAATCAAATCAATGTTCAATGTGTCAGCTGCTCTGAATCAGGTGATTATAAAGTATACGTATCTCTTTAAGTTATGAAGGTGATCAATGAACGACCAGCGCTACAGAATAAAGACGAGCTCGTTCCTGTTTATGTTTAATATGCGGGTTACTTAATGCATGAGGAGGAGCAGCAGAGAGAGGCGACTCATCAGCTCATTACAACCAGTACTTACTGAAGTCACTGTAGTTTATATTAACAATAAAACAGGAGGAATCAGTGACTTTGTTGGGGACTATTTTCAGCGGCGGATGGATCCACATGTGGTAAAGAGTCACAATGAAGTACAGTGATGTGTTCATGGTGTAAACAGTTACAGCACTTAATAACTACTTTAGTTGGATACATGTATTGCTGACGCAGGACAGACGGTGGAGTTCTTTATGCTGTAGTAAGCTTTATGTTTATAGAAGGTGACCGACGGTGAACCGGCATCATGACATCATCAAGCTCAGGTCACTTCAAATCCCCCAACACAACCTCAGACACCACTAAATGCTGAGCGTACCACCAGCACACTGCAGCTCCATGCATCACTCACCAGCAGGTCAACATGCAGACTGAACCCCAGAACCAGAACCAGAGGAGACGGAGGTCTCCGAAGACCCGACCCTCCAGAGCACGACCTGCTAACTGTTTGTAGATAAATGTGGTTGATGGTAGAAGCATCAGGTTTATTCATGAAGAGGTATTTAAAGTTAGATCCACTCGTCATGAGGACGACTGAGCCTCAGGATCTGCATCAGGTGTGAGGAAGTAACTGTGTGCGTTCTATATTCTATCTATTCTGTAAAAGTGTAAATAAACACGCTTTTTGTAGACAGATGCATTAAAACACGGTTCACACGGTTCCTTGAAACATCGTGAATACATTGAAACTATCCTCTCTGCTAGAAGGTCGACCGTTCACAGCGACGGGCAGCTCAGAGGCGCCGTTAGCCCACGTAACCTGCGTGTCTCTGGTCTCATTCTTTACAGTATGTGGATTTATAATGTGTAATATGTGGATTTATAATGTGTAATATGTGGATTTATAATGTGTAATATGTGGATTTATAATGTGTAATATGTAGATGTTTGATTGCTGTTCTTTAAAACCACACATCTCCAAAACATCAACATGAGTGAGACGATCAGCTCCTGTTTCAGCACTTTAAAAGAAAAATGCAAAAGCTTTTTTATTGTTTATTTAGTTTAGAAGTAGAAGAACTATGTGAGCTCAGGGAAGAACAATGAATCCTTCAGCTTAGTTTGAAACACAGTGTTCACTGAGCATTGGTCCGTATGAGACTTACTGGTTATCATTCTGTAAACCGTGAATGCTTCATCGTGCTTCCTGCTGTTATAACATCTTTATATCCTAAATGAGGGGAAATGTGAAAATCTACCGTTTATCGTTATCTCGGTATCACAAGATTTAATACAAATTTGAAAAAACAATATTTTGGAAGATCTTACTAGAGATGTCCTGAGTCCATTTTTATGATTCGAGGCAAATTAGGTTTAAATATTTCAAACAATAAGAGTGTCATAAAGCGTTGGCTTAGCAAATACAACCTACACAGTCGTGACAGTGTGTGATCCGACTTAAACCTGCTTAAGAGGTAAAAAGGGGAATACTGCAGCACCGGGGGCCAGAAGCTGATTGCTAACAGTAACCAGAGCCTCGGTGTCCGTGGACAGCAGCATGCCGGATGTCGTCTTAATTTGTCACCGTTACCTTGAAAAGGAGGCGCAGAGCGTCGTGTTTAATGGGCCGGTATTGTATCCCAGCGACTGTGCTGCCTCTATAGAAATAACAGGTATTGATTCAGCTGTAAGAGCACACGGAGAACCACAGCTGCTGGTTATAAAACTCTCAGAGTAAAGTCTTCATGACGGATGTCGGCCGGTCAGAGAGATTACAGAATGAGGAGGAACTGTGAGGTTTAAGAGCATCAAGTCTTCAGCGTGTCGGCACTTTAATGGCTTCAATGCCGCGCTGAGCGATTAACATAACAGAGTTACAACCCACTGGTGACACAAAGCATGCTGGGAGCTCGGGGTCCAGAGGAACGACTCCCAGCAGCAGACTTCCAGCTCAGCACCAAACGTGGACTTAAACCCGTTGACACATTCAGAGGTTACTGACGCTGTCTGGTTTCTTTCCTGCTGCTGCAGAATCAGGCTCAAGGGCACCACGGCAGCAGGAGTTTGACACATTTTAATACAAAAGGACACACATTTAAACCAAGGAGCTGAGCAGCCTCCTAGACGTTTGATTCATGTCTCACTACGAAGCAAAGATTCTCCGTCTGTCTGTGTGTGTTCATAAGCATCCTGATGAGAAACAATGCAAAACAACTAAATATTTTAGTATGTTATCAACGTAATCATGAACGAGGACGTATGAAACCATTCGGCCCTTCTCTGGTATCGTCTAGTTTGCAATACGTGCAAAGAAACATTTGCATTGAATGTATTTTTCAAATTTAACAATGTTCATATCAGCAAAACCTTTAATTGTTAATATATGAAAACGTCATCTTTAAAATGTGCTCTGCTCTTTCACTAACTTCTCTGTAACACATTTGTCGATGCAGCCTTTTATCCACACTATCACTCAACAAGACCCATTTTCATAAAGTCTGCAATCATGGAGACATCATTTTAGTCCAACAAGTCCTCATCCTTGATCTGATCGACATCAGCTGTGTTTAGATGGGATTACTCTGAGGAGACGTAAGAAGCGTGAGAATCTCTGGTGTCGAAGCCAAACGTCCATCATCTGGTACCGATATCTTAAAGAGTCAACAGTTGATGCTACATCTGCACAACAAGACGGATAAAGTGAAGTAAGCTGAAGACAAATACAAATAAGCAAAGCTGATGCTTTTCAGGTCAACTTTGTTCTTGACAAACACAACATATTATGAAGAAACATCTTAAATCTTACATTCACTTATTGTGTCCAAAATAAGTCCAACTATTAAAGTAGTGAAAGTGTGTATTCCTGTCTGAACCTATAACTCTGCCTCCTGATGGACGGGAAAGAGTTCCCTCTCCACCTGCTTCCTCTCAGTGTGTCACTCCCTCCAGCGTTGACGCTCAGCCGTCATCGTGCCCTCGATATGTCAGCCGGCTGACGGCGTTGGGAGGCAGAGATCCGCTGCCGTCGCTAAACGGGCGGACGAGGAACCATTACGCGTGGAGGTAATTCCCGGCTCGCTCTGTGGGTGGAGATCTGTGTGAGCGCCGGGCTTTGATGCCGGTACGAGGAAGGAGACGAATCCCCCAAAGAGGAAACTACACACCTCCTGTAAACCCAGCATGCATCACGGCAGAGAGGTAGAAAGAGAGACAAATGTTTTCTTTATAATGCCTTCAACATTATGAATGGATAATGGTACAGTTCATCCTGAGGGGACCATGAATGTCTCAATCAAATATTGTCACAATCCATCCAATACTTGACAAAAACATCGTCCTTATGGTGGCACTACAGGAAAAGTCAGATGATTACATTAAAGTCGATAGGGATCATCTTCTGGGGAACATGAATATCTGAAAAAGACTTCATGGCAAACCATCCAATCGATGTTGAGATATTTCAGTTCAAATCAAGTCAAAGTGAAATATCTCAATATCTACTGGATGCATTGTCACAGAAGTTTGTACGGACATTCGTGGTTCCCAGATGATGTTCTCTAATGAATCTGGTGATCCATTACCAGAGTCATTGAACTACTACCTGAACTTCTAATAACTCTGATCCTAAGCTGTACTTTGTGTTTAATGCTAATTAGCCAACGTTAGCATACCGGTCTCTGCTGGAGTCTGAGCTGAAGGAGTTTCTGGTGAACCTGCATGAGTTCATCTGGTTTCACCAGAATCCGACCCGGTGGCTCCGATGACGAGCATCAAGAATAACTCTATAGAAACAGACCATCTTCTCTCTGATGGTCTCTTTACTGATGGAGGTCTGATAGAGGATCAGGACTACACTGAGACTGGTTCATATAGAGGATCAGGACTGGTTCAGGACCAGTTAACTATAGTTAGTGGACCTGAAAGGCTCTATATAAATATATAATGACACCTCCAGTACGTCTCCCTCTCAGCGGTGTCTGGACTCGGCGAGCTGTTCAGGCGTTTTTTCTTCCGTCTTTAAGACTGAAGCCTCTGCGGCCCGATTTAATTAGTGAGGCTTTAATACCAATTTAATGGAAAATTAGTTTCAGACCCCCGCATGGATTCCACATGTAGTCTTATAGATCAGGGACTCCGCGCTACTCTCTCCATCTGTGCTATAATTAGAGATCGTACTGAGAGAAGAAATGACTCCATGTGAGTGTGACTTACAGCTGCTCGTGTACATTTAGGGTGAACTTTCTCTTCCCACATACGACTGTTACACGCTGCAATATACTGTATTTCCATTCAGATGATAAATATTCTCCAGTTGATAACTGTGTCAATAAACCCGTCTGGTGTCATTATGCTCTCACTAATAATCCTGTAATCCAAACTTTACTCTCCATAGTTCAGTGTTGACTCCAGCTCTCACACTCCTTCCTGTTCTTCTTTAAATCTCTTTACAGCTCATTTCAAACTGGAGCCAGTGGAGCTGCAGGTCTGAGCCTTTGAGGCCTGAAATGTTTTTTTTATCATAATGCTTTGTAATTACTGACTATTGATGTCAGTTGAGCTATAAACACTGGCAGAAGTGAGGTGGCTTTAGTGTACAAACTGGAAGAGTTGTGTGTCGGTTGAGGCTGTAGCGATTGGTTTATTGGTGCAGCTGCATGCAGGATACTCAGGAAGTACGCAGCAACAAAACAACTTTCTTTACAAAAACATTGTTCCATCAACTTTAACAATGTTTGAGCACAAAGCATCGTGATGTAAACACAGAGTCCTGCTCTCTGTATATGTATACATCTCTGGTAGAGACCTGTCAATCACAGTAAGCCCGCCCTAAAGCATCCCCTGCTTTATGGTCTGTGTGACTCTAAATG
>NW_022281489.1:0-10809 GCF_004355925.1 Anarrhichthys ocellatus | reverse complement strand
TGCATGACGTCATGCTAATAACTCATTTAGCTTTTTAAAACAACGGGACAGATCCAGCACGGACAGTTAGGGAGTGAGAGACATGAAGCACCTGCTGAGATTATTATTATATGATATATATTATTATATTATAGTGTATATTATTATATGATATATATATTATTATATTATACTGAGACTATAATAAGATGTCCTGACGTGTTTATCAAAGTGTTATTTACTGCTTTTTTCATGTTGGAATAAATGTTAAATATTTAACTATAAAGTAGTAATGCGTGTTTGATACCTTAATGTTTTTGCTTTAAATCATTCTGGGATGTTTGCTGACATTGATTGGATGAGGCACAGCCCTACAGAGAACATGTTCACCAGCTCCAGTGTATAAATGTGACTTTTATTTTCCAGATGTTGTGTTTACCGCTTTGCTTTCTGGACTGTGATCTTCCAACGTGTCCCTACGAAATAACGCCCCCATGCCAGATGCTTTCTGGGAAATGTAGTGACCTCTGTCACTTCGTTACGTGTTTGTGGACGGACTTCCGCGAAGGAGAGAAACTACAAACTGACCGGTCGCCGTTGCGGAGAAGGTTCCTCCAGTTTTTCTCTCTGCCAGCGGACAGCCAAAATGTTGGCCATCCTGTCTGTGCTGTTTTTGTACCTTTGTAGTCCGGTCTGTGGCGTTTTTCAGAAACTTTACTGCAGCATATCAGACAGCTGCGACTGCGACTTTAAGCCGAATATCAAAGGTAAGACGAGATGTGTAGCTAACGTCAGTTTGCTGCTTCTAGCGAGCAAGCTAGCTAGGTTAAAACAACAGCGAAGGTATCGCAATGTGTTTGTTCAGTGACTTCAACATGTGTGATGTTGTTTCATTTCACTGAATAAAGGGTTAGCTGACTGACGTGTTAGTGCACAGTGTTCACGGAGAGTTAGTTAATGCAGTTATTGTAATCACTGCTTTGCTAGTTAGCTGTTATGCTAGCTAGCAAAACACAGAAAGTCTTCTGTGCTGTTAGCTAAACATTACAGTACTACATCTCAGAGATAAATATTGTACTTTTTACTGTACTTCATCTCAGAGGTACATATTGTACTTTTTACTGTTCTACATCTCAGAGGTACATATTGTACTTTTTACTGTACTTCATCTCAGAGGTACATATTGTACTTTTTACTGTTCTACATCTCAGAGGTACATATTGTACTTTTTACTGTTCTACATCTCAGAGGTACATATTGTACTTTTTACTGTACTACATCTCAGAGGTACATATTGTACTTTTTACTCCACTACTACTTAATTTGTACCTAAAAGCAAGTTCCTCAGCCAAACAACGTCTACGTGCTGGGATAGTATTGTTGGTTTCCTGTGCAAAGGGGACTTTAAGTTCCACTTCCTGGACTATTTTGGTGTAAACCGTTTTAAGCAGTCAGCCATGTAGCTGTTGAGGATGGCTGGTAACATCAACTTCTCCGCTGTCCTTATATCCTGACAACCAGACCTGGAGTGGGACCTCTACAAGAATGTGTACGGCCAACATCTGGCCCAGGACATTGTGTCAGAGGAGGTGGCGAGGTTCCTTCAGAATAAAAGCCCCGAGCGGCCCCTGGTGCTGTCCTTCCACGGCTCCTCCGGGACGGGGAAGACGCTGGTCAGCTCCATGCTGGGAAACCACCTGTACGGCTTGGCGATGAGCAGCCCGTACGTCCACCAGTTTGTTCCCATGCTGCACTTCCCCTTACCGGACCGGGTCCAGGAGTACAGGGTGAGTTAGGGGCCAATAATCCAGATTCAAGCAGTTTTAAAGATTAAACGTGAGACGCAGGATTTGGTGGGTGGAATAGAATGTGTGCTTATTGTTTGCAGCCCTCTGAGTTTTCCCTCCTTTGTTTTCTTCCAGGAGGAGTTGAAGAGTTGGGTGCAGGGGAACCTGACGGAGTGCGCTCGCTCCATCTTCCTGTTTGACGAGATGGAGAAGATGCCTCCGGGTCTCATCGACGTCCTGGAACCCTTCCTGGGTCCCTCCCACGTTGTGTTTCGCACCAACTACCGCAAAGCCATCTACGTCTTCATCAGGTACACACACACACACACACACACTATCGATAAGAGTACTAGTATCGATAAAATCCTAACGATACTACAAAGCACATGAACAACGTGTTGAATGAAAACACAAATAAGTAAATCTAATATTCATGATTTCTGGTCGATAGACGACAGAAATGAAGAAGAATTTAGTGGGTCATGTTGGTGGATTTGTGTGTGTGTGTGTTGGTGCAGCACCTCAGGAGAGGAGGTGATCCACAGAAAGGCTCTGGAGAGCCGGCAGGCCGGACGGGACCGAGAGGAGATCACAGCGGAGGACTTCCAGGAAGCCATCGCACGGTCGGTTTACAACAGCACAGCGAGTGAGTGTTCAACGGTACACGTTGGTCTCCACACTTTATGCTTTCTAGTTTTAAATGAATGAAATAGATACAAAATGGGATAGTACTAGTTGATAGTGGTAAAATCTATAACTAAATATAAAGCAAATAGTATCTTTTGGACTTTTGGTGTAATATTCACAGTTTTGTGACATTTTATGGACTGAGGATTTAGTCTCAGGATGATATAATATTTCATATTTTGGAGATGCAGGATAACAAACAAACAGCCTCTTGCATCACTGTGGGATGAAGGAGACTGAAGGTAGTTTCTCTCTCCAGGCGGTTTCTTCCAGTCCTCCATCCTCCGTCAGAAGCTCATCACGCGCTTCGTTCCCTTCCTGCCGCTGAGCCGGCGTCACGTGGAGCGCTGCGTCCGCTCGCAGCTCTGTCAGCGGGGCAGCTGCGGCCGCGGCGACGTGGTGGAGGCGGTGGCCGGAGATATGACCTACGCCCCCGTGCAGGGACACTACTTCTCCACCACCGGCTGCAAGGCCGTCCCCGCCAAAATAAACCTCTTCCTGTGAGCCGAGGAAGAGAACTTGTTTTTAAAAGACTGAAAGAGAGAGAGTGGGGGACGGGGGGGAAGGGGGGACTCCCTCTGGAGGTAAGTCAGTGAGGAGGAGACGGATCTCAAATCAGTTTCAGAGCAGCAGCCAACTTCACTCAGGGGGAATTGAACACGCAGCTTTTGTGCCGTCAATGCAGAAGGTCCCTGAAGGCATCGCCGGTACGCGTCGGGCTGAGAGCTCAGGAGAGTTTATTCCCTGAGTCTGAAGCAGGAGTCATGTGACGCTCTACCTCAACTCCTCCTTTCCTCCATGAACTCTACAGTTAGTACTTTCATATGTCAGCTGCCATCAGTTTATTTATTCAGTATTTATTGATCTCGCCCCTCGACACCTCGTCACACTGGTCCGGTCCCAGTTCACCCACAGTTGGAGCTGCAGATTTCAGTTTGGGAGTTTGACTAGAAAAGGGATTGAAACTTTGAATACGTCTGAATGTTTCCATTTGTGACGGGAGAAATCAAACATATCCTTAAATACGAACCCAATCATTAAAATATCAGCTTCACTCAGCGTCCTCTAGAGTATCAGCATAACATGTGTTGTACTAAAACTACATGTATTTAAAGAAGTACAACGTGCATAAGTATTTATCTTCTGGATTTGACTTGAAAGTAGTTTTTCTGCTGCTCTGCACTTTGCCCGCTGTGCCACCAGGGGGCAGTGACGACTTCCTTTAGCCAACCAGAGGACGGGTGAAGCAGAGTTCACCTGCAGCTCCGTGCATTTCTATTCAGACGAGCTCTGTTAAACAATGTATTTAGTGTCTTTAATGTAGAATGTATTTTAAAGACGAGTCCTGTGTGTGTCAGCACAGAGAAAAGTGCACTTTACTCCTTCTGTGGAGGATAAACGGACCTGCTGCACTAGAGTCTCACTCTGCCTTTGTGAAGGTTGTGTTGAGTCCAAATGAACGCTTTTAATTCTGAAATATTGCCACGAGTTTGAATTGTTTACAACTCACTGATGATTATAAGGATGTGATGTGTGCGTGAAGAGCTGCAGCAGCAAGTCAGACAATTAAAATGCAATGAAAATCAAACTTAATATAATTTACAGGTGCAGTACGAGAGAAGAAGTCTGTAGCTTCACTGTGCAGTCAGTGTTGTCAAAAGAGAAGATTTATCAACTATTTAACATTTATTTTCCCTTTTTCCATCCAGCTATTGTTTTCAGTTTTTATATTTTCTATTGTTTTATTTTTTATTATATATCAGAGACTTGAACGTTGTACACAAAGAAGACTGTAAACTCCCACCAGACTCCGTGCTGATATGGTTGTTGGCAGTGAGCGTATCACTCTCAGGAGTATTTATAGAATTGTTCTGCCATAGTTGTATGAACCACTACATTTCCAGGTTGCAGCCGCTGAAGTGCCTGAGTGTCTGTACTACAGTGTGATGACAAAATAAAATGTAAATGCTCAACAACACTGTTGTTCTGTTGAGACAAAATGTCCATTAAATACAATACAACATGATTCCAGTGATTGATTGACTTCGCTTCATTGAAATGATCATTTTAAAGTAGTCTGATAGATTTTCATCATTCTGTTTGTTTCTGCTCACAGTAGATATTTACACAGCTAACAGACATATTTAGCATCATGAATGAATGAAGCATTAGTTGCAGTTGAGTTTGTTGCTTCGACAAAAAGATATAAAAAAGTTTTGTTTGAAAACCAAGATGGCGATGACCAAAATGTCAAACTCAAGGTTTCAAAACTTCAGTCCACAAACCAATGGGTGACGTCACGGTGACTACGTCCTCTTCTTATATACAGTCTATGATGAGTCATATTTTAGGTAGAGCATCTGAACACACTTCATCATCAGCTTTCCATCATTTCAAAGCTTTTCCTCTGACCTGACGTTTGGTATGTTTTCAGGTCTTAAAAGCGACTGATGCCTGAGAGCTGGTGTAGTATCGTCTCCTGTTGTTGTTCTCCAGCACTCACTGATGGAGGACGAGTGGAGCTGCTGTTTGTCAGCTCTGAACAGGAAGCAGAGGACGAGATGTGATCTCTGTGACAGACACAGCTTCACTATCTCCTTCAGCAGGAAATTGATCAATGAACAGGTGTCAGAGGTCTTTAGTATTCTGTGTGTGTGTGTGTGTGTGTGTGTGTGTGTGCGTGTGTGTCCATGGAGCTTGTGGGGGCATTGTGGTTTGTGAGGACATTTCAGGTGGACTACACAGAAGAAAAAGTATTTTAGCGTTATTCCATAGTGGTGTTCATCTGGTGGTGATGACTCCAAAATATATATATACGTCTTGGTTTGGCTGTTCTCACAGTGAAATGTTTTTCATGCAAGATTCAAATTATATCTTTACAGAACTTCATGTACAATCTCACTGGATTGTAAAATGCTGATCACATAACAGCAGCTTCAGTCTGTGTTTCCCATCATCCTCTGTCTCTCGTCATGCTCCGTCACCTCTTTGCTCCTCTTCTAAACACTTTAAAGTTCAAAGTTGTGTTGCTCAACATCAAACCCGTTTGATCCGCGACAGTAAAAACGGCCAAAACTTCACCAGCAGCTGCTCGACTCTGAACTCGTCGACTCGCTACCTGCTGGAAGGTGACGTCCTCTGACCGCATCCCGTCTCCTCCCCAATATATGCCACATCTATCCACGATCCTGCCCCGTGATGACTTCATTACCCCCCCCCCCCCCACCACCACCACGCAGGCGGTGTGAGGAAGAGGAGGGATTCGAAGGTCAGCTTAGAGGCCTCTTCACCCCAGCTGCTTGTATCGCCGTCTCCATCCTCCTGGACAATGAGACACACACACACACACACATAATAATAATGCCAGGATGACCACCACACACACACACACACACACACACACACACACACACACACATACACACACACACATCCCTCTTATGACCTCTGAGCTTGTTTTCACACGCTCCCTGCAGCAGATCAGCTGTAGCAGCTTCTCTTCTCTGCTATTGGACAGAAATCAGAGAGGACGGTAAAGGGAGGACAGAAGAAGAAGACACTTTATTTCTCTTATTTCACTTTCGTCTTCCTTTTTCTCCCCCTTTACTTCCACCCCCCATCCTCTCTTTCCGTCCCTCTGCTCCCTCATCCCAAATCGGGGGTAAAAAGCCACTTTCACCTCCTATACCTCCTCACCCCCCCTTCCAGCCCTCGCTTCTTTCCTCCCCTCCAACAGGGGGGTAACGGGGGGGGGGGGGGGCGACAATGGGAAGCTGCTCCACCCCTCCTTCCCCATCCCACCTCCACATCTGTGAGTGCCCCTCTGTCTCCTCATTCTTCTCCCTAACCGCTCCATTATTGGGCCTCTTTCACTTGTAAATGTGGCCAGCGATACTTCTGATGGGTCTTTTATGCACACGGCCGGTGTCAGGAGAGGAAGAGGGGGGGGTACAATGAGGGGGTGGGTCAGGGTTGAGGGGTGAGGAGAGGGGGTTGGTTTAGGGAGTCTTGTGCTGTTGTTTTTTTTTCTTTTCGCAGGCCGGAGTGTGAGGGGACAATTGTGACAAAGAGTTAAATCCTTTTTTGTGTGTGCAGTCATTTGGGACGGTTTGGGACGGGCCCAGCTCTCGGCCTCGCATTCCTGCAGCCGGCCCCCCCCCCCCCCCCCCGGCAGGACGGGGGAGAAACGGGACGACCGAGGTGGAGGAATGACCAGGGTGAAAGCTCAACAGCTTTAGCGTAGCATAGCATAGCAGAGCACGGTGTTGTACAACAGGTGCTCCGGCAATGAGATGATGGGATTCAGATCATTTCTGCACATAAAGCACTGTGTATTAAATTAAATCCAAAATTTCATTTGGTGTAGATGTTGGTGGTCACCGACTAATGCCGAGTTAAGAAAAATACAACACTGGATAAAGTGATCAACATTCAAGTAAATTAAAATATGTATAAATATTTAATCCACAGCATAAAAACATTAAGACACTGTTTAAAGTCAGATCTGAGGGTCCTGATTGGTTCATAAACTTGAATCATTTCTGACCGGAGCTCTGCACACGTAGTTCCTTTTAAACTACTCCAGGTTTGTGACGTTCATGTGCGGTTCGGTTCAGGCTCCAGAAACAGTTCAAACTAAGACTGTGGTTCTAATGTGGGAATCTTTCTTTTCTCTCAACCTTTGAGTGTTTTCAGTCTCAGAAGTGTCGATCACGCGTTAGCTGCCACGAGTGAATATTGTTTCAACAGTTCAGACTCAACTTCTACTGTTTCAGGAGCTCAACACGGCTTTTACCAACAGACCAGACTGTGGGCAGACCAGAGTGTCTGAAGAGACAGAAAACACACCAGACACCGTTACAGGGAGCAGGCGTGGTGCTGCGTACTTATACTGAGGAAGCTGATTGGCTGAATGAGGGTCAGGTGTGTCGGCAGGTAATCAGGTGAGCTCTGGTCAGCTGTCTGCAGGAGAATCATTCAGACGGTTTATAGAAGCTGGTTGTAGAAAGTAAAATGAAAATGTCGATCATTTTGTATCCTTGCAGCTACAATAAAATAATCTATCATGTCGACAAAAAACATTTATTTCTTACAAAAAACCCAACATATTTTCACTTTCAAATGAGTTGGTTAGTTTATAAACTTACATTTTAGATTTTTAAATAGTAGAAGCTGCTGCTGCGAGACGATTAGCTTAGCATAAAGACGGGAAGCAGAGGGAAACATTAGCCAGCAGCTCAGACGCTCCGTGGTTATCATGTTCTCCTCCTTTCTTTAAATCCATAAATAAACAGAAATGTAATTATGACAGTTTGTGGATTTATTTATACCACTTTGGTCCAGACTGAAATATCTAAATATGAAATATCAACTAATGGATGGATTGCCATGAAGTTTGGATAAAGAACACGGACTCTGTTCTTTACTATGACGGCGTTACATCACAGTGAGGTTTGAATGTGTCAGTTCCACACAGCGTGATCGGTTGATGTCTTTATTTACGGTGCCAAAGCTCAGAAAAATCAACCTTCATCCGTCGCTTTTTCTACAAATTATATTCACATTCTCTGTGAAAGTATTCATGACAAAAAAAAAAAAAAAACATTATTTTGCAAATTA
Organism: Anarrhichthys ocellatus; assembly: GCF_004355925.1. Lineage (NCBI taxonomy): Eukaryota > Metazoa > Chordata > Actinopteri > Perciformes > Anarhichadidae > Anarrhichthys > Anarrhichthys ocellatus. Next base: position 2,737 of record NW_022281489.1, on the reverse strand, counting down.
ATTGTGTGAAAAAAGAACATGGTGCCGAAAAAGGATTCAGACATCTGGTCGAAAACAAAATGAAGAGTATATCTCAGTTTATTTACTCTTTGAAATACTGAAGTCGTGAGTTCAGATTCCCTCGTGTTCGTTTCCGTGACGTTGCCCTGCGTTTGTTGCCCTGCGTTCGTTGCCCTGCGTTCGTTGCCCTGCGTTCGTTGCCCTGCGTTTGTTGCCCTGCGTTCGTTGCCCTGCGTTCACACACGCACACACACACACACACACACACACAGAGGGGTGGTCTCAGTGGCAATCGAGTCTCCAGGACAACAGGTGGACAAAGGGGACGCGGCGGGGGGAATGTGAGGCGAGAAAGAGGGAGGTTGAGTGAGGGGGGGGGGGGGCCGGGGGGGGGGGGTGGGGGGTGGGGGGTGTGTGTGTGTGGGGGGGGGGGGCTGACCTTGGCCTCGGGTCCGTGGTCAGATGGGGTGCGAAGGCCACCGGCCGTGAAGGAGGACGAGGAGCGAGGGGAGGATGAAGGCTGTGACGCCTCTCGCTCTCTTCAAACCCATTTGATTAATGGCTAAACACACACACACACACACACACACACACACTGACCCCTCTGAGCACCGCTGCTCAAACAAACGGCCCCGGGTCTTTGGTCGTGGTCACTTTCCCAACACTTCTGATTGATGAGCGATTCCTTTCCCACCACAAATTATGGTAATAACGCTGAGAGGAGAAAGAGCTGCAACTCTGCAGCTGCTCAGCCTCCGATCCCACCGAACATCTGAGCGCATCACAACCTCAGTGTTCACTTTAAAAAGATAGATCTCTTACCTTGACTTGTGTGCACATGTTGCATGTCGTCTTTGTCACCTGCCTCGGGTGCTATGGACTTAAATTAGCATTCTTGCTAACCCCGGCATGTTTACACGTTGTATTTTATACTGAGTGCTCTGTCTCTATCAAATAAACACATGAATAAATAAAAGTAACATGTTTCTACGTGCAGGAATGACGTCTTCAGGCCTCTACACATCGAAGAATTAACAACACGGAAATGCTAAATACTCTGCTGGGAATATTTTGCATCAAAAACTTTGTATATGTGAATCTGCAGTACTTTTCCAATAAAAGCTTTGAGTAGTTTCACAGGCAGAGGACCAACTACCAGCATCCTGTTGACCCAGAGCAGCTTCTGTCTGAGGTAAACTGTTGTATAACTGAAAGTACTGTAAGATATTTTATTGAGTTTCCTTCTAGTGAAAAGCTCAGCGTTCCCTCTGGTAAACAGGTAACACTGTACATATGTCGAGGGCTTTTATTGTGAAAGGTAAGAGCAGAAGGAGTGGATCTGGTCTGCGCTGCTTTTGTCAAGGTTGAAAATAGGAATAAAGTTTGACATCTGGGCTCAACCATCGCCATGTTGAGAGCCGTGTGGAGGAAACGGAGGCGCTCTGGATTTCTCCCTTTAGCACCTTTAAGGGTCGACATCATGACGCTGACTTCATGTTGGAGGGAATGTGACTCTGGAGCCTAAAAACGTGTAGAAACAAGTCAGCGTTCCCTCATACAACGGTTACGTTTGATATCAAACGGAAAAGCTACTCCTCACTTTTTGTGCGTCCAGCAATGTCAATTTGCGTTTCATGTATTCAGTCTTTTCAAAATAAACTTCTCAGTCTTCACAGGAAAAGACAGAAGTGTCGATACTGAAGTAAAGAATTTACGTGGCAAAATAAACTAACGTTGACTCTTGGTTTCACACGGGGAACGAACATCGGTCAGCCGGCTGGAAGACCAGTTTTGGTTTGATCCGCCTACCTCAGCTGTCTTTGTACTTCCTGGTTCATGATTATATTGATAACATTCAGAATGATTTCTCAGGATATCCACGAATTACTGCGCGTTATTTTTCGTAGGTTTCGCTACAGATGCTGGATGAGAGCAGCCTGAACAAGTTGACCGGAACACATCTCTAATAAGATTCGCCTGTTGTGGTCAAACCGCCATCATGTAAACTTTTCTCATTTGACATCTGACCATTTGCACTCAACACGTTTGTAAATCTATTATTTGAGCTTCCCTGTGTGACTGTTTGATCTGAGCTGCGTGAGCCTGCTGCAAACAGACCGACTTCATTTGCATAAAGTTGAGTTTGAGTCGAGATTATTGCAAATTCAGAGGCGGTGAATCGTTGGGTCGACTTGTCGTATCCATCATGAGATGTCTCTCTTTCTCTCTCCATAGAAGATAAAGAGAATCAGATGCGTCTCCACCTCCAGACTTTATTATTGACCTCAGGTTGACCTGTTTAGCTGCACACAGGTCAGTGTTAGCTGTTGTGCTAATGAGTTTAGGAAACATAACACTGCAAACTCACCGTCTGTGTGGAAGGAAAGGGATCTAAACATGTTGCTGCCAATGCAGTCTTTCCTCTCAAACTTGATGTTGATGTTTATTTGGTGTCTGAACGACGGAGACGACCCAGCGACATGTCCTCCTTCTGACCGGGGCGGCCCGGTGCTGCCTGAAATAAGCAGAAGCAGACGATTGGCCGGCGGGGAAGAGGAGGAGGCGGTGATGTCAGAGCGCCCCGGCTGGACCGCAAGCTGGTGCTGAACAGTGGTGCAGTGCGTGTGTGTGTGTGTGTGATGGGGGGGAGGGGCGTCTGTGTCGTGACGTCCTAAAGAAGCGTGTCACACACGTCATGAACTCATGTGTCACTTTTTGAGAGTTAAACATGGCCGAC
>NW_022281488.1:4120-10876 GCF_004355925.1 Anarrhichthys ocellatus | reverse complement strand
CCATAAAGCAGGGGATGCTTTAGGGCGGGGCTACTGTGATTGACAGGACGCTGCTGCTATCAGAGACGTATACGGCGTCTCTACATCACTCCTCCGCATTCCAAATATGTTAACTGTTCATTGGTTGTGAAAAAAAACAATATGGCGACAGCGAAATTGCCGAACTCGAGGCTTCAAAACAGCAAAGGGTGACGTCATGATGACTACGACTACTTCTGATAAACAGTCAATGCTTGCAGCATATTATCATACAGCGGTTCGTATGATATCTTTTACATACGTTACCCCAATTTTTTTGCGATTTCCTACAGAAGTCCAGCAACACGTGTAGATTTCCGCTCCTTACATGCATACGGTCTTTTCAAAATAAACTTCCATCTTCACAGGAAACAACTCAATTATCTCCATGTGCTGACTCAATGGGCCCATTATCAACCGCAGTAGTGTTTGCCAGTTGATGGTCGGAGTTTTAGTTGGATTAAGAGCACTACATACTGCCACTCTTGTGTGTTTAGGACACAATCTGATATTAAAATTTGCTCGGTAGGTGTGAAGCGAAGTCTTGACGAAACACACCTGCAGCCAGCAAGTCGCTGGCTTTGACGCCCCAAATCCCAGCGCGAGAAATGGTTATGTAACGCTCTCCCCTTCCTTAAAGCTGGAGCAGGTGCTCTGTTTTTATGTTGAAGTGTGCCGCTCTAATGGCATAAAGCACAAAGCAGAGGAGCATCCCGTCCTCGCTAATGAGACCCAGATGATTCCCTCTGTTTGCGCAGATTAAACTGGTGTGAACACTTCTCCACCCACAAAAGTGACAAACTTTAAGAATAAGAAAACAAAAGCGTCTCCTGTGTTTTTTTAAGTATAGATGTACTGTGGGGCTTTTGTTAACTGAGGCACCGAGAGTCCAACAGCAGAACACTGAGGTCACAGTGTTGTGCTCTGTTAGTAAAAAGGTCAATAAAAAGATTGATTTGACATTATTTTAAAATTGTGCTTGGCAAAGTTGTGCTGGTCAAAATCACTGCTCTTAATGCACTGGTCCATTTTGAGATTTGGGGCTATTTAGCTTCCAAACGTCTTTGGAGAAAACCTCCAAAATACACTTAATGGTGTTTATTTTACTACTTTGTCTGTTCGTGTCTGCAGATTTCTTCTACATTCACCAAAAGTTAGCATAAGAAATTTTTTACGTTAACGGGAATATGCACGGCTGCATTTAAACAGTAATATTAATTTTCATTAGCCAGGTAAACAGCTTATTAAATAATTATTTTTTTTTGTCGGAATAAGGGACAAAAACTCCATACTTGGTGCATGTGGTTAATGTTGCAAATTTCCCATTTAGAAAGCACCAAAAGCTGACAGAAGCTTCAGCGCAGGAGCATGTCGGCTGCTAAATGGGAAACAGAGGCTGGAGAACATTATCTGCATGTAATAATGGAGCTGCTGTGTTCAGAACGAGAAGATTACGCCTTGAATTATGATTGTATCGCGTTTGACATAATGGGGAGTTAACAGAATATCTGCGTAAAACACAGCTTTTCCTGCGCTGCCTTATTTATTGTGTTGTTCATCGTCGTGTTCTGGGACATTACGCCGTAATGCTGCTGAGACGGGAATCAATACTTATGAATTACAGAGCTCCTTCTCTAATGGCAAGCTGCTGCAATGCTGGACCCAGCCCGAAATGTGATGTAGTGCACAGACGACGGGTACTAAACTAACCGTGCACTCAACAATTAATAAGTGTGTGTGTGTGTGTGTGGGGGGGGTAAATGCATGGATTGAAATATCAGGACATGTGACGGCACAGCCGGTGTGGACGCTGAGATACAACGTGTTAAAAAAGATGAAGGTCTAACTGGTCCTTTCATGTCTCTAAGAGGAGAGCAATTGAAAGATCACTTTTGATCTCTTGTTGCTATGGTGATCTTGTTTTTTGTTTAAATGTACCGCATGTTGTGTTCACCGTAGGATGAGGACAACACAGAAGTGGAAAAGAAGAACTATTCAAAAACAATTATTTTCCATTTATTTATTCCACTCGTCGTCCCTCTTCGTCCTCCCTTCACCGCCCATTTCCTCGTTTCCTTCCCTTGCCTCTTATTGCCCGACACACGCAGCATTAATAATGGAGAGCGCTCTATGCAGACAGTGGGTTTTGGTGCCCTGAGCCCTTCGGTCAGGGATCCACGGCACTAATGCTGGGTGGCAGTCCAGTTCGAGGCCCCAGCAACTCCCGAGTCCAGGCTATAGGGCACATCTGTGTGGCTGACTGGCCAATCTATGGCCCCCAGATCCCTCAGCTATTAGGCACACAGCTGACATGCACACACACACACTTTGAAGATTCACGCACCATTTGCTCCGTGATCTGTGGAGCTCACATCACACTTTTGCACCTTTTATAAACAACCGAAGGCCTCAGACAACGACTGAATATCTGTGAGCCGCGGTGCTCTGTTCTCTTATTAACACTGTGATTGTCACTCAGAGACACACCATCATACACTCTAGTCTCTATATAAGGTTTATGTTTATGTGTGTGTGTGTGTGATAACCTGCTATGAAGGAACTATGTCAAGTCTCAGCCTTCTTTAAAAAGCCTATACCTACACCTTTTGAAATGGATACGCTAAGTAGAACCATACAGGGACAACCCTCGTCCCTATATGAAAACCTTTTTTTAGTCCCTGGTTTTACTTGGAACCCTTTCAGGGGGTTCTACCTAAAACCCAACAAAAAGGGTTCCACCATGACCCACCTGTCAAAGGTTCCACCCAGAAGCCTCTCTGGAGAATCTATCCAGAACCATTCCACCTTCTAAAGGTGCTAACCAGAGAACTCTTTTATATTTCATGGGTTTCGTTTCGACTCTCTGGAGAACCGTTTCATAGACCACGGGTTCGGTCTGAAACTCACCCAGGGGGTTCTGCCAATTCTGCATTCGGCCTCATGAGGCTCCTAAAGGGTCTAATGTGATGTCGTGCAGAAAAAGCCACAACAATCATGAACCACAATCAGATCTTGGGGCTGGGAGGATCTCTTAACACCCATGCTTTCTTTCCCAGCAATCCTTAAAAACGGTTCTTAATGGAACCTTTAATCTCACAAGGAACCCTTGAAATACCCTTTATTAAAAATAAGGTTCCTCATATGCAAATGGTTCAGATAGAACCCTTTAGTAACACATTATTTCTCAGAGCGTACAAAGTGGCATTTCAAGGAGAATTTAAATCCAGCCACAGAGCATTTAAGGACAACTTTAAATTCACCAAGTTTTGCTACAACAACAGTGAGGTCATCGGCGCCATGATTTGTTCGTTTGTTTGTCTTCTCCACTTCATGGTTTTAAGAGCCGCAAGGTCAAAGGCAGCTGGAGGTGATTCCTGTGGGCCCAGGCTGGCCTGTTCAACTAAAACCCTGGTTAGAGTGGAGAAAGATCTGAAGGATATAAAAGGGATTATTAAAGGGGTGCTCGGTAGAACCCCCTGGGTGGGTTCTGGTTATCACCTTTAAAAGGTGGAAAGCTGTTACGGTTTCAGTTCTTAAAGGTGGACCAACATGCAAGACACCAGACGAGCAGGTAAAATGAACAAATGGCGAGCTTAGATAACAGAAAGCTGTTAGAGATAAAATAAAACTGACAGGAAACAAGAACTGAAGCAGCAGACTGCGGCAAAACAAAGTACAAAGGAAAGACACCAAAAAAACAAAGTGATGACGAACAGGTCTGACACGAGGAACACCGGTAACAAACGCAGACGAGTGGACACAGAAAGAATGGAAACACACAAGGACAGGAGGCTGATGGACTCAGGTGGAACAAACCAGGGCGCGGCAGACAACCACAAAGGCAGGAAGTAAAACAAGACAAGACACAAGAGGAGAGGACTTTCAAACTAAAACAGGAAGCAAACAAAATACCCCAGGACCGTGACAAAAGGCTCTAGATGGAACCTCTAGAGAGGGTTCTGAGTGGAACCTTTACACCATCGAAACTTCTGTAGAACATCTCATTAAGGTTTCTGGGTGGAACCTTTTACATATAGTTGTAGGTGTAACCTTTTATGTTGGGTTCTATGTAGAACCCTCTGACAGGGTTCCAGGTAAAACATTCATAAAGTGTTATGAGGACAAGCTGAAGAACCCTATATAGTTGCACTTAGCACCTCTATTTCTAAGAGTGTAGAACAGCTCTGCATTTCTGTTCATTGTTGGATTAAATGAAATTATATCTTTATTACTCTATATGCTAATTACTCAGTGAAAATAGGCAATCAGATGATCAGCATTTATGCTTTCTAGTCGCCGATCACTGATAACGTTACGTTGTGAACAACAAATCTGTGTTGGAATCGGCAGGAGGAGAGCTAATAACGTTAGCAGCACCGGAGCTAACAGCTAACGTACGGAGGTTCCAAATTATGAGGCGTTCAGGCTCTGTTCAGTAAAAATGAGCTGTCGGAGGAGGAGTCGCCCCCTGCTGGTCAGTAGAGAGAATGCAAGTTGTAAGACACTTTCGCATCGGAGGTTGCCGCCTGCACAGAAGCCGTGTTGCAGGTGTGCAAGTGAACCCGAGAGAGAGAGTGAGAGAGAGAGTGTTTATTTCTGCAACATGAAGGAGGGAAGGGATGACGAGATGGAAGGCGGATGACGGAGGGAGGGAGGGTAGGAGGAAGGAGCGCTCCAGTCCTGTCGCCTTGGGTGCATCAGCAGCAGGAATTGTTCGGTGCCCTGTGGGGGCCATCTGACTGTTCTGTCACCCTCTGCAGGAGGCTGACTCTGCCTTAAAGTGCTCGGCCCCGCCGCTCACCATGCATGATGTTTAATACATACTCGGGGAGAATATTGAGGACGCCCCGGGAGAAATGCAGCACACAAGGCTGCAAGTAAGGGAGTTTTCTTTGTCATGCTTGTAGAACAACCAAGAATAGAGGAGCACCCTGCACACAAAGTGTGTGCGTGGGCAGGCTGCGAAACATAGATTCGAACCAGAGCTGGAGCTCAAATCGCAAATTCGAAACGCACGAGATCCAAAGTGTCGAGGACCTCTCAGCAAAAATAAAAACGCCACTCGTATAGTGAGTCAGGGGGGGGGGGACAGCTTCACGCCACCGAAACATAACCTCACGCCGCGTTCATGCGTGAATGTTTTCGGTGGTAAACGGCAGCTTCGCCCAGCGTGCTCATGATGTGCTTCTTCTGCAGTCGGAGCGAGGGTGGTGTAATTCAGGGCATCGCTCCTCAATACGGCAGGAGAACGGGGCCTCAGGGGTGACCCTCCTGCTTAAGTCAACACAATGAGTGTAATGAGGTGAAATACACACACACACATATACAGAGGCACACACACACACACTGGAGATGGGAACCCTTGCTGCATAGTAAGTGGATTTCATTCATCTACATACACTGAGAAGTTCTACTCACACCCACACATTCGGCAGCACAGCGAGCGGAGCTCATTACAGGTGAGGAAATGATGGCAGACTGATTTAGAGATATGGTGGTGGAAAGGATTTAAACTGCTTCTTCTTTTTTTGCAATCATTTCAAGCAAGACATCCTTCATTTTAAGACTTGTGTGACAAGAAATAACTTGCCTTTTGCTGTTCTCACTGGTGAAAATGAAACATTAAATTGATGTTTTTTTAAAAACTGTTTCTGTTTGACACCTCTCACTGGTGACTTCTGAGTCCATAATTAATCAGCCCTGCTGTGTAAGTACTCGTGTCTTTTTCCCTCTCTTATCATCACAGACAGTAACCCACGCCCTCCGGGCCATCGGCGGATTAAAGATGAGCGCCTGTGATAGGAGAGCCACTCACACACACACACACACACACACACGCACACGCACACAAAAAGCCTTTATTAATTATGGCGCTGCGCCCCGACGCGAGCGTGCAACACATGTTCGCTGTAATCAAAAACTTTAAACAGAGAACACGATCGACCTCCACTACTGTAATGCGCTGCATGACATTAAACCTTGAATGCGTGCATGCATTAAGTTGCAGGGGCGTGTGCACGGCGTAAAAAAAAAAGAGAAGAAAGTGCACCATTTTCCAAATTTGCAAAGGCAACTTTCACACATCGCTGGCCAACCGGTTCGTGCCGCACTTTTACTAAGAAGCATATGAATGATTGATCAGACAGGTGGGAGACATGTAGAGGCGATACAAATACATATATTTATGGATAAAGCAAAACTGCCCCAGATGTCACCCTAAAGTGGAACCGAAGCGAAAGAGGTGCAGATCGGATGTGTTGTACTCACTCGCCCGCCCGCCCCCAGGTGCGTTAGAGGAGCATCCCGGTCTCTCGCGGCCGGCTCTTCAGATGAGTTCTCCCGGGACAGCGCGCCTTGATCCTCGCTATCATTCTTTGCCAAGCTCCATGCACCCTCCTCTACAGCAGCCTCTTCTTTTTGGCAACCAAAAAAAACCCCCCCCCCCCCCCCCCCCAAATGACAAAAAACAGCTGCCTTTAGATTGTTGTTTTTGGGGTCACGGTCGTCCGCCTCTCGGTATGTGGAGCACCAGTGACAGCAGCGGATGCCTATTTGAGGGGATGCTGACGCGCAACCGGAGGGGCTCGCCTCCTCCTGCCTTTCTCATCTGTGGCTCCATCAGCTCTCGGTGAGGCAACAGCATGTGACTCACACAGACGACCGTGTTGGTTTCCGGTAAAAGCTTTCAAAATAAAACATTCATAAAATATTTTTAAAGATTATTTACGTTTGTTTCCC
>NW_022281488.1:0-4020 GCF_004355925.1 Anarrhichthys ocellatus | reverse complement strand
GAGTTCAACCTAAAAAATATAGCTTCAGGCATAATTCCAAATAGCAAATGAGGAAGTACAGTAAAATAAACAACACGCTGCTGCTCATTGGAAACATATACAAATGAGGAAAACAGTATTTAAATAAAAACAATATTTTATATACAGTATTTGTTTCATTGAATTAAGGTATGTGTAAGATAACCCATTGCTGCTGGAACTCAATGGCATTGAACACATCTCTTGCAGCTTCCAGCCACTTTGAGCAATGCATAATAGACTGTAGTTAATATACTGTAAGGGAATATATACAACATACAATACTAAACAAGCATGACGATATGTTGCGATTGCAAATATCCCAAAAACATTTTAATTTATGTAATTAGTCCTGTAATGCACATAAAATGCAGCTTTTTTTAATATTCTATTGCAAACTGAAACAGCTTTCTTCCGGTGTGAGGGAGCTACTTCACAACCGGTTGTAAATTCCGGCAAAAAAATTGTTTAAATATTTTTAACTATGAACGGTAATATCGTTTACCGTTACCGGTATTCTCTACAACCCATCACCTCATTTTACCGCCCTGCTCACCTGTCCAACCGTCCACTAACATGACTTCCGGTTATCGTATTCCTGATTCCACGTGAATGTGGCTGATATTGATTAAATCAACATTACAAAAAAATAATAGACAATGTGTTTGGATATTGCTATGTTTCACAATATGTATATGTTTATAGAAAATATATTTTCAATATGATAAACTGTGTTTCAGTTAGCTCGCTAGTCAGTGACTGCTGAGACAAGCTAACTTTATGCTACCGTTACACGCCCATGCAGCATGAAACATTAGGCTAACGTTAGCTTAAAGGACTCAAACATTTAGCCAGACAACAAGAACCAGACACATCTGTTAAAGTTATTGTTGTACAAACCAGGGCTAAAATACCAGAGAAAACTAATTATACTGTACAGCTCCAGTCTGTTTCACGTATCAGACCATTGTGCTAGAGCGATGTGCTAATATACTTTCCATTTTATAGCTCATTTTAAAATATAGACATAGCCTATTGAAGCTCTTCTGCTAAAACTCGGAGAAGTCCTGAGCTATTGACAGGTACTGAGAAATAGCCTCGCTAGCATTAATATACAGGCACAATGTGATATGAAGAACCAGTATTAATCATTTGCTGAATACTTTGTTTGGATTAATCTTGTTTTACACATCATACATGAGGTCTGTAAGAGCCACTTAGCATTAAGCAAATTAGCTATATATATTTGGTAAACTGTTATCACATCATAGTGAACAGTGCAGTGGTGGCCTTGCTATTGTTGTTTCTATTATTAGCGATTATGTTTTTAAGTGCTAGAGTCATAAGATGTAGTCTAGGGAAAGTTGGTGCTAAGATGCAGAGACATCTGCAAACTTTGGAAACAAGTTTCTGTGATTTTTGCATTTTCACATTTGTACAACAGGCTATAGCTACTTCTTGTAAAGAAGCGTCCAACTAATTATGTGCTTTTACTTTGAAGGAAACCTACCTAATATCCTGTATTTTCCCAGCCTTGTGTCTGGCTTGATGCACCTGTGACGGCACCCATTCGATTAAAGCCGACCTCACAGGCCAGCGCCTCCAGGCGGCCATCCGTTAGAACAGCACCAGCTGCTCCAAAGGGATTCTGGGCGAACCAGAATTTCTTCACCAAAGCATAATCCCATTATGAATTATTGACATGCTCCTCATAATAGCCTCTGTATTTGTTCTCCATCGAGTCTGGAACTCTCTTTTGTGGCAAAATAGTGAAGAAAAATCAGATGAGAGTCTGCCTCCCAGGGCACATGCATAATCTTAAACTTTTATGAGCCTGGGCCTAAATAAAGAAGCATTCACGTGCTTGTGGGACAGCCAGTGGTGGCTGTCATGTGCAGCTATAGCAGGGCGGTTAGTGTTGATGAATGTCCCGTAGAGCTGAAGGGGGCAGCTCATTTAGCTGATTTAAGGTTAGGAGATGATGTATTATTCTCCACAGTGGGCGTTAGGTGCAGCGTTTGCAAAACATCGCACGTTGTCTCCGTTACACAGCAGCTCCTCAGGTGACAAACAGCATTTCAGCCTGAATAATGGCATCTTTTTTGCAAGCCTGTGGTGTAAGCAAACAACTGTTTCACCACAATTATTTGGGGGGGAGCCATTCAATCTGCTGTGAGTGTAAGAAAGGATATAATCTATTTTGCTCTCAAATGAGGAATCGTTAGATCATAGTGAAACACATTTTGAGCGCCACAGAGAGAAAGAGTGGGAACCAGAAGCGACAGCCTCGGACGCTTTCAGAGAGAGCGAGAGGGAGAGAGAGAAAAAGCCTTGTCCTTTTGAGGTCTTTTCTCTATTGTTGTCCACCCACCAGCCAGACTCTTGGGTCTCCTCCACAATGGTAGGTCCCCTCAGAGCAGCTCACCACTGGCTGTCACGTCACTTCACATTAGTGTCTTTGAGGAGAACAGCGGCCCCCGAGGGCCTGGACACTCTTGTCATGAAAGAAGAGCTCTGGACACACACACACACACACACACACACGAACACACACACAAAGTGAGTCGATAAGGAGGTGTTGGGCAAAATGGGAACACAAGGAGAACTTCCATCACGGCCTCTAATAGAACTATAACAGTGACCTTATTTCAGCTCACTCACCAGACCCACATACACAGACTTTATTTTTTTTTAAGGCACACATTCAGAAAACATGTGCTGATAAGAAATGCAGTTGTGAATGAGTGAGCTTCATGTGTGCAAGACGTGCAGGACAGTCACTAATGTATTCCACTAGCAGCTCGTGAGCTTACTGGATTCATGCATCGCAGTGAAACATGACAGCCTTTGCAACCAAAAAGAAAAATTGGTTAATGCCTCTGACTACGCACACGCACACAAGAAATAGTCCCGACATTTAATAACATCTTTGCAAACTCGTGTTTTTCAGCCAAGCTTTGTTTAAACGCACAGAGCTTTCTCGTGGGAGTTGCAGCTATTCAAACGTTTCCAAAGATTATAAAAGATATTTCCATCTGATGTCATACTGGATTTAAATATCTCACACAATATTGTTGAAACAAGCAAGAATGAAAGGCGGACTACAAATGTTTTCTGTTGTCCTTGAATACTGCATTGATGAAACGACACCGACTCAAGGTGCACGATGCTTTCTCCAAAGCTTTTAACCGCGTCTGTCCAACTGGCTGTCTGTCTCGTATCTCTCTGCTGGGTCATCGGTAGAAAGTTGGCCTTGAGCAAACTCCATCTGCTGATGAAGAAAGTACAGTTATAAAAGCTCCAGGAAACGCAAGTAAGTGGACGCTGAGTTGTGATTTTTGTTTTTGTCAAAAAGAAGTCAGCCGATAGAAATTCGAGATGCACCGATACTGATCGGGACCGAATGAACTCGGGAAGTATGCCCGAGGCTTTACACATAAAATAACGATCCCAGTCACTTCCACACAGTGAGGCATACAGCTGATTGATTAAACACTGGTATCCGATCAGTACTCGGCATCGGCCGATACCCAAAGCCCAGGTATCGCTATCGGTAGCTGCTGAAAACGTCAGCTTGATGCATCCCTTCAGCTTTGCATTAGCACAATACACCAGCCTCCATGAAGTATTCAGTCAAAGTCCTGCACAGCTGGACAAACACCTGGTTGTGCACAGATTACATAACATTATAACGTACATGCCTATAGTGCATATCTGAGACAAGAAAACATGACTAGAGTAATAAAGTAGGCCCACTAAAGCACAGACAAATCACTCATCAGAGGAAGCAGATGCAGGTGTGTGTGTGTGTGTGTGTGTGTGTGTGTGGGGGGCATGATGCTCAAGCTACTTCAAATTGATCACGATGCTGAATTCTTTCTCAGGTTGTTAGCTCTCACGATGAAAGAAGTGTTTTTTATTTTTGTTTTTCAAATATTACAATTCGTGCTTGCTCGCCCGGCCCCATAAATACTCTGAGGTTATTTTTGGCGATGGAGCCTG
>NW_022281487.1:0-10876 GCF_004355925.1 Anarrhichthys ocellatus | reverse complement strand
CACACACACACACACACATGGGCCTTCACTAAGTGGCTCGCCATCTTGCACTCTCCGTCTCCTGCCCTTTCACATGCTTAGACACACACATATGATTAAACACACACACACACATACTCGTCCGTGTAGACACCACCAGCACCATGTTAGGAATGAGGGGAAACACGCACACACACACACACACACACACACACACACACATGCATGTGCTAATGCCGCCCTCCTGCTGGCCTCTGTGGAATAGCCATGTCACAATCAAGAGGCTCCCCGGCCCTAATCTGCTTTTTAGGGTCCCGCCACAAACACTCATCTGCATAATCGGGACGACAAGTGTGGAGAGGGTGAAAGAGCAACAGAGGGAGGGAGGGAGGAGGAGGGAGGGAGGAGGGAGGGATGAAAGGTAGGAGAGGAGAGGCCGAGCAGGTCGGATGGATGATGGAGGGAGGAGAGTGGAAAGTGGGTTGGTGACGAAAGAAAAACTGAGAGGAGACGATGGAGGGGAGGAGGTCAGGGAGGAGGAAAGGAAGTGAAAAAAGCGACAGGAAAAACAGGAGGTTGGCGGGTGAGGAGGAGGAAGAGGAGGTGTGGCCACGATGAAAAGGAGGCGAGAAGGAAGTCAAGGTGGGAGTGTGTGATATTGGTTATGACAGTCACACCTGCTGCCCCTCCTCACCCCTTCACTTCTCCTCCTCCTCATGTTTGCCTCACCCATCAGGAGTCATTAACCACCGACTGAGGGGGGAGGGACACATTAACTCCTCCTCTTCCTCCCTCTGTTGTGATTCTTCCTCGCCTTGTTTTCTCCGTCTTTTATCTCTTTAATCTCGTTTTCATCCAAACAGCATCGAAAGTGTTTCAGACTTTTGTTTTAACTTCATAGATTTGTATCAGCTGATTCTTCTATTCAGTAATTTACCAACAAACAGCCACATTCATAAACCTTCATGTTTCTGTTTACAGGTGAGGCAGCAGCAGGTGTATGGACTTTACTACTTTAAGTTAAGGTGAAGGAAAGATGGTGGTTCTAGTAAAATATTTAAAACTCACCACATACCATAAGGTCAAGTTAGTGACTTTCCAACGTTCTTTCTTCAACCTGAACTCCTTTAAAACATTAAACTACATGAAGCTCTGTCTGTGTGTCTGTCTCCTTCATGCAGGCTGCTTTCTTCCAGCATTCGTAGCTCTTTACCTACAAAAGATAATGCGTCGTAATCCGTAGATATCCCTCAAAAAGAAATGTCGTGTACGTAATCTTGAACGACAACATATAAAGACACTCACCAGGGGGGCAGTCGAGGTGGATGGGTCCGAGTAGCAGCGAGCTCAGAGTCAATGTTCATTTATTTGTCTCGTAACTTGCACGTTATTTTAACCCAAAAGACGATTTCCTTGGTTTTCGTAGGAAAACACATGAAAAATGAGGAGTAACTTTTCGTAGGATATCTTCAGGAATCGCTGCACGAGGATACGCTTCCTTCACAAATCTAGAGAATCACTCATCCGATCTACTTCTCACTTGGCGGGTGTTTTTCTGGGGACCATGGAGTGCTTTCTATGAATTTGGTAACATTTGGACAAGCGACATACATGTTCAATATCAATACACTTTGAATAAAGGAGCAGACATTCCTCTGGGCTTCTTCACTTCCCTGGAATCAACGAGCGATGAGGTTTTATGTCTTTGATTCGATGTAATTCAGGAGAAAACAAGCATGAAATACTCAATATACACAATGCATTCTTAGTTTATCTTTAGCATTGATGTTTCTCTTTGTGTATTTATGGATTTGATTCATGAATTTAGTTTATCTTGCAGACGTTTTGTCCCAGAATTGAGTGAGGTGACCGTCTCTGGGTTTTCTCTCTCTCATGCAGATTCACACAGCCCGTCCTCGGTCCTTCCTCTTCCCGCTCGTCGCCTCTCTCCTCCTCCTCTTCTCTTTTGCATATGATGCACGTCGCCCCCGCGAAGGTGAGTCCAGCGGAGCTCGGGTTCAGGACCCCAGCCGAGGCCCCGCATGCAGAATGGGGATGGAACAGGCTTCTTCCGTGGACGCCTAATTGAGGGCCCTTTAAAAATTCCCACAGAGGACCAATCGTGGTTTTCATCTGGGGCCGAGCGGGGCTGAGAGGGCCATGGAGGGCCATGGAGGGCCATCGAGGGCCTCTCAAATAGAGAGCGGTGACAAGAAGATGTGGAGCCGCCCTGAGACCTCGGGCATAAATCTGCACATGGAGAGATTTTTATATTGAAAAACACCCATTTTATCATCTTCACTCTGCTCAGCCAAGAGGTGGTCGCATGACAACGTGCTGCCAGATGTTTCACTTTGAAAATAATAAAAAGGAAGAGCAGTGAGATGTTCGTTCTCTCAGGTTTCACTGGATATAAGAAGAAGAGTTTAGTGTTTACTCACAAACGATAACGTTAAAGCACTGGAAAAAACATGATAATCTGTGTTAATAAATATCTGGTTCTAATAAAACAAGTCAGAGGAACAGAAGACTGGACACAAAAACATAGAAGCAGAAGTCAACTCCAACACACAAGAAGTGTTTCAGTTATAAACATCCAATCTTACTTATAACATGTTCAGAAGAAAACTAAAATCCAGCAGTTATAGATCTTAACAGACTTTATTACAGAGCAGTTTGTACCGTTATTCTCCCTTCATTTGGCACATTAGATGCTGAATTAATCGGTTTTTAATTCAATTCATTTATAGAGCCCAACATCACTCATTTACAATCTGTACATTCTACAACATCCTCTGTCCTCCCACCCTCGCTGTGGAGAAGGAGGAACTTTCCAAAAAAACATCATTTAAGAGAATAAATAAATAAACCTTATGTAGAGCAACAGACGAGGGACAAGTTCAAGAGATGTCATAAATAAGTAGTCATAATTCATCAGTAATAGTAGCTCTATAATAGCAGAATAACAACGGAAAAACTATGACTACTAATAATAACAGCAGTGGATATAATAGAATTTAAAAAACGTGGAACAGTAATATAAATGTGACTAATAATAATAAAACAGCAGCAGTGGATACAGCAGAATAAATAAAAGCAATAATAGTTATAGAAATGCGACTAATAATAATAATAATAATAATAATAGTCGTAGTAGCGGGGGGTCAGGCAGGACCAGGGTCCAAAGTTTTGGGAAACATCTGCCCATTAACTTATTATGCAAAAGTGTTTTTTCTTCTTCTGTAAATAACAAATGGCTGACGACGGCATCCGGAAGGCTGGAAAGATTGTGACGGGACTAAACGTGTTTGAGTTTGATGTTCCAGAGTAAAGACCGTACACGTCAGCTTCATATTGGACTTGTGATTCTTCATATGCAGCTCAAACATTTAGACTCGATCCCTGAGCGGTCCGGTGCTGTTTGGATGAGAAGGTTCGTCCAATTAAAAACTGGTGCTTTCCTGCTTCAATCTGCATCTCAAATGCTGAACTATAGATCCATCACGACTGATTCACGTTCTCTTAACATAGTATTTGCTGCACGGTGCTCGCAGACATGATGCATCCTCACAACTGCATGCATATTGCATCACGCCTACATGTGTTCTCAGGGAATATCTCTTTTATGCATTAATACAAAATCCTCTGGAGTTTCTGGTGCAACGCGGCACGATGAGTGATGAAGGCGCAGGATAAAGACACCAGCTCGGGCAAACACAATGAGGTCAACGGTGAAGGAATCCTCGTCAGGCGGAAGGACTCGTGCCCTGAGGCCAGAAGAGATCAGGGGACGAGATAGGATTGAGACGATCATGTTCCCCAGAGGATGAACCCTAATGACTTTGGTGATCCTTGTCTTTTCCTCTACGGCTTCTGTTTTTCTTTACAATCAGTCCAGAGAACCTAGCGCGGCTGTAGACTCGAGACTCTGCTTCACAAGCTCACATATCAAATTATCTGTTGCTGATAAATATGACCAACCGTCTTTTGCAATTTCTTTCAAGTTGTTTTCAGCTTGTTTGGACGCATAGAAAACCGGAAGAAATGAACGCAAACATGGCAATTGTGAGCGATTTCTTTATTGTGTATTTTTGGACGAGAAAAAAAGAAACTTGATATAATCAGACTGAGTGGTTGGGTTATTGCACATATGAAGTATGAAATATGAATTGTTGATATTGCACAGTGGTATACAATGATATTGATATTACACATGAATGAATTAATGAGTTATTTATTTTTGGGGTATGTGTGTGTGTATATTACACAACGTTTAACATGACGAGCTCCAAATCCACTAAACCAGCCTGAAGACGAAGAACATCTGAATCCAGTGATGAGAGTCTGTGGAGAAGGAAAGTTATCGGACGCTGGTCAGAGCTGGACGATGCTACGCTATGATTGGCTGGACTGCGTTCAAAGGGCGGGACTTAGGGAAGGGTCAAGAAACAATGACCAGAGCGCCACCTAACCTTTTGTTGCACCACCCGCTAAAACACACGCTGACTCCCTCCATGGAAAGAGTTGCATTGCGTGGCGGCGGGTGAGGAAGCAGGCGGGGTGGGTGAGTTAGTGTGTGCATGTGTTGCGAGAGAGGATTGGGGGGGGGGTGGACGTTGAGAGGGTGTTTCCCCAGCGGGACGCATTAACAAGCCCATCCAGTTAAATGTAGCCCCTGCATTACCTAATGTACCGGCCCTTCTCCAGCAGTGTAGGAGACAGCAGCATCCATTATTGATCAGATGGAGCTACGCCTCTGAAGCTGGAAGCCTGGTGGAGGGAGATGGAGATGGAGAGAGATGGAGATGGAGAGAGATGGAGATGGAGAGAGGGGAGGGATGGTGGGGGGGGAGATAAGTTGAAGAGATGATTATTAGGACTTTTGCTCTCGTCTCCCCCGAATCCTCTCACTCCCTGTCGTCCTCGGTTTTTAGTCCCCGTCTCTCTCTCTGTCCGACTCTCCTCGTTTCTCTTTCCTCTCATGGATGATTTGTAAAGCGTCAATCACGTCTCGTGTACTCCCACCCCCACCCACCCCGCCGCCGTCGCTCACGTTGTCGTCGTCATCCACGTCGTTCCCGGCCCGTGTTTCCTTTATTAAGCTCCGATCGTTCAGCCGTCCTCCGCTCCATCATCCATTCCTCTCCCCCCCCCCGGTGAGCTCGGCTGAGGGGGAGAATCTGAATTTCACAGGGAGTCATTGGAGATTTGGTTTTGTTTTTTTATGCTCAAGTTTGTGGCGAGGGGGAGTTTGGGGGTTTCTTATTTCTCTCTCTTCGTTGTTTGTGCTTCTCTGGGTTCTTCTTAAACACACATTGCCATTCAAGCCAAGAGCTGAAAATCAGCATGAGCCTAAGATCTGTGGCTTTGCCATCAGCTCGATGGTTCTCTGGATAGACTTCATATCTGACTTCTGGCCGTATCTGAATTATACTCGATACGTCTTCACAACCACTTCACCGATCTCTTTGGCAACAAAAGTTGAACTTTTTTTAAGATGTATGTTGTGTTCAGGTTTGGATTTGCTTTGTAAAGTTTCGTTCTGACCTGCTCAACAAGCAGCTGTTGTCTCTTCGATCGTCTCTGATCAGAGTCATCGATATGATCAACATGGAGCTGTTAATTCTGTGGTGTGCAGCGAGTTATTGTCCACAGATCCTGAGTTTGATTCACCGGCAACATGAAGCACAAAAAGGTTTCTGAATCTGACATCCTGCGTGTTTTTACCCTATTCACCTGTAGAAACAAAATACAGTATATTGCTGTTAAAGTTCTTTAACTCTCCCATTGATGTCTACATCACGGAACAAATTTGAATCCTATCCATAGTGTTCAAGCTCTGATTTCTAAGTGATCTAATTGGTTACAGGTGTAAACATCATGGTTTACCACCAAAACCTCCAACAGTTTGGTTTCGGCATCAAAACCACTGCTATAAAACCATAACACGTCGTCGAACAAAAGTCGTTGTTTTGGATGTAAATAAACTACGTCACTTCCTCTGACTGTTGCTTACTACAGTGTTCAGTTAGATGTTCAAATCGCTAACACACAATATTTTGACCAACGGCTGATCATAACTTATGACGACCTGAGAGCTGATTGTGTTGGTATTCTGTGTTCTGTAATTCTTCATCGTGTGCGTGTAAAGAATCCTTGTATTTGATCATGTGTGTGTGTTACTGAGCCTCCTTGTTTTCACATGTCTGTGTCAATTACTCCTGTTTTCTACAGCTCGTGTGTGTGTGTCTTCATTATGAAGTGTGTGTGTGCGTGTGTGTGAACTAGAGTCGACTGAGGGGGAGGCTGAATTATTGATGCAGTTTCAGTGCAGAATTGTGTGACAGTTGGCTTTAACTTCCCATTTAGCTGCAATAGGCAGAGACAACAGTGTGCTAACTGATCAATACAACACAGTGTGGCGATACACACTGCTGCTGGTAGAGAACACGACACACACACACATTACACTGAGCAGCCTTCTCTGACACACATGCACAAGTAACAAAGGAATCAAACACAGAGACACACACTGTAAGAACATTCTCACATAAAGTCTTTTCATAACAAGAGAAATCTAAACCAGATGTTTCTTCTTCCTCTTCTGCTCACACAGGTGTTAATCATCTTGGCACGTGCACAAGACGACTTGATTGACATTTCCTCTCACCTGTGCCTGAAGTCACTCCTTTGTTCACTCATTCACTAGAATGGAAAGGCACAGGTGTAAATAATGACGTTAACGAAGGCTTCGCTCTCATGCAAGAGCCAAAGAACAAGCTGCAGCCAAACTGACCAAGGGATCATCATCACTGTAATATCCTCATCATTTCACATTATGAAGGGTAGAGCATCAACTAGAAGGCAACGTGAAGTAGATTTGCCTGTATTTAATTCAAATAATACATACTATCATTTAGTAAAACTGTTCTGGGTGTGAATTGATGTCAGAATGAAGACAATGAAACATCAGTTATTCACCGTCAGCCCTGGTTTTTGTGCGTCTGAAAACGACATTTCATCCAGGAAGATTCCAACCTCCGAGTGGTCTGGAAAGCAGCATTAGTCCCATCGTGGGAATCACGAGGGCCTTTTACAGACCATCATTTCCACACATAAGTTGTATAGGAGTGACTTCAGACACAGCCTTAGACTTTCATCAGTCTGTTGGGCTCGTTATGTTGCAGTTGAGGATGATTTGCAATAAACAAATAAAATAAAATAAACATTTATATATAAATATAAGGGAGGACAAAATATAAGCGTTAGATTATCGTCTGCCGAACCGTTTCCTTCGTCTTTAAGTTGGTAAAATGTTCCGTGTTAAAGTGCAACTCCAGAAATATACTGAGTACAGGACTTTCTACTTGTAATGTATGTTTAAGTTGTGGTGGAGCAACGTTTACTTAAGTAAAATGGTCCGAATACTTGGATCAACCAGAGGTTACTTATACTATATAAATTGCTCTTCTTCCCTGATGAAATCTTTTGTATCCCCTCCCTCCTCCACCCTCTCGTCTCTGTATTGATCTCCTCCTGAAGTCGGATGATGATCGGAGCCGCTACGCCTCAAAGAACAATTAATTGTGCATGTGATCGATGTTCATCCAGAAATCAATCGACACTCTGCTCCTCTCTCCGTCTCTTTGAGTCTATCAGTGTTTGTGTGCAGTAGGATGAGAGCGTTGTACTTTTACCGCCATCGTTTTCTGCAGGTCTGTTTTTACGTCACCTTTCTTGGTTGTTTTGTTCATGAGACTCGTGACTGCGTCCAACTTTTATTCTTTGCTTTATTTATTTCCCCGTCTGCATATTTCACACGGAGAACCTCCGTGAGTCGCGAGAATTTATTTTTGCATTATTAGTTTCTGCAAGTCACAGATACGTTAAATGTTTACATTTCTGAACCCAAATACGTTTCATAAATAAGCTTCCTATCTGGTAAACACACAACACGTTCTGAAACGATAGGTTAGGATTAAGCAACAAAACTACGTGGTTAAGGTTAGCAAAAAAGATCATGTTTGTCTTCAGATAATAATGTAAAAACATAACTAGCATGAACAAAGCACACCTGCCTTCGTGGACTTTGTTAGGTAACAAACGTAAAGTTTACTTTTGGTTTCACACGGGACACTAACAGCGGTCTCCTGAGTGAAAGTCTTGTGTTTGTTTGAGCCAACAATCAAGCCCCCCCCACACCCTTAGTGGACTTAGTCGCTTCTTATACTCATTATTAAATTATGCAACTTTCAATAACGGCTTCTGGAAATACAACGTCACATTCAAAATCACACAAACACATTCAGCATCTTTAGTTTTTGCAGAAATGTACAATGACATCACTGATGTCCCGGCGACTAGGCTGCAAGACTGAAGCTCATCATTCTGGCTTTCTCTTATAAAGTTTATTTGCCGTACCTTATATTTAACAGATTATATATTTTGTGTATTTTCTAAGTGCACATACACGGCAAATTAGTTCCTGTCAATTTATATTCTGGCAATAGGAAGGTCTGCCAAATTGCTACGCTCTCAACTGTCAGTTCATTCGGTAACGAATTAAATCTCAACCCAGCCAGAGTACAGCATTGGCTGTGTACTGTGGGGTAGGGTTCTGTACGTTTCTGCAAACCACAGATACATTGAATGTTTCTAAAAAACAAGAAAACATGTTTCATATCAACATACGTGTATATCAACCATTTTTAGGTTCAGGCAACAAAACAACTTGATTCGGTTTAAAAAAAGATCTCGTTTCGTGTTAAAATAACAAACACCGGCCTCCTGGGTCCTCCGTACAACGACTTTGTAATTGTAATAATTTGTTATTAACATATTTGTGATGTAAAAGACGAAATGTTATCAGTACTGCAGAACTGCTGCTCTCATTAAGAATATGATGTTCAGCTGTGGTTGACCTACTGTTGCGTTTCTTTTCCTCAGTTGGAACAAAGCAGATCAAGACAAAATCTAACTCATCCAAGAATCCACAACATGTTCCTGGTTACAGCTGATCTTATGCACACACACACACACACACACACACACAAGCTCACACTCAGATACAATCGTGGATACAAGTCTACAGCATCTCCACCACAGCGCTGCCGTTTGTTAGGATGTGAAATCAATCATCTGCTCTCATCGATGATACAGTTTGTAGAACCACAGAGCAGCCTTGGAATTTAGTTTTCTCCATTTAATCGTTCTTTTTCATTTTGTTTTTTGTTTAGTTCTGTTTCTGGCTCTTATTATCTCGATGGAGGAGACTGTGAGTTATTCAAATAAACTAAGATGGAGAGTCAGAAGAGAATTCTTCAACAAACACATAACACACCATCCAGACACACGTTCAAGAATATAAACACAATAAAAACACTTTGCTGAACAAAGATCAAAAGCATAGGACGCCACAATAAATCCCTTGTTCTTTTTAAGGACAATGCTTTGTGTGACGTGTCTCTTCGTGTGTTTTTAATGATGTGGCGGTACCGATTCCCCAGAAGAAGCCTGAGAACTAGTTCCCGATTACAGAACACAGAAAGTTTAGTTTAGATGGAGAAACAGATCTCACAAGTGCCTTCAGAGTGAAAACACATCCCTCTTTGATGCTTAAATGCCTTTTCCATAATCAGGAAATCAAGTGTTTCAATGAAAATAAGCCAATTAGAAAATAAAGGCTGCAGGTGTTTGGTTATTGTAGGAAAGGTGTTCTTTGATATTAACTCCAGCTAGAGTTCATAACGCTCAAAATACACCTCCGAAAAGTGAAGACTGTAAAGAAGTCTCAAAAGAAGCTAAACACCAGAGTTTCTGGTTGAATGTGTGGGAATCAGCACCAAGCTGCTCTCAATTCTTAATTAGGAGCCAACAGGTGATCTGAATAACCGCCAATCAACTCAGGGGAGCTGAGACGTGCAGCTCAATTTAATCTGGGAAGAGAAACGATAGAAAGTACCAAAGAATGAGGGATCGCTTCATACTGATGAGATGAATCCAGGTTTTTGTTAAAATGTGCAAACTGTGACGTTCCTAATATGTTGTACATTTACTACAGGTGAGTTTTAGGTCCTCACATGGAGGAGGGAGGGAGTTCAGAGTCAGACGGAGGAATAAAATGCAGGAGAGCAGTAGATGGACTAGAAGGAGACGGGCGAGGTCACACGGCCGAGTGGCCTCATGAAAAAGTAAACAGGAAAATCGGCACCCAGGATGGGGGGGTGCTCTCCTGCTGCCACCCACCAGCAGAGGTCTGCCAGACTGGGACGAACCTCACCCTCTCTCTCCCCCCGGGCCAAAGTCAGACAGAGCGGCCGGATACAGAGATGAATTTTTGATTTGGGAAATGGAAAAATAATAAAAAATACATTATAAAAATACATGATAGCATCATAGAGTGTTGCTTTTAAAACTGTGGCTTCAACTGATGCAGTAAATCCACAAGTTTTGATGTTATTAACTTGATTTTCTGCTGGACCACAAATTAACATATGACTTGTTTTATGACAATATGGGTTTTGATTAAGAAGTTTTCAAGTGTAAACAAATGCTAAAGAGATGTGAAAGGTCATAGCAGAGCAGTGTTGAAAGCAGTGTTGTAGTCAAGACCATAGACTGTGTATACCAAGTCACCAGGTTGGCGGCAGGTGCCATCTTGGTTTTTGGCCATTGCAATGAAACCAGAAACGAGAGGGCGGAGCTAAGTACAACCGAAAGCTGAATAAAACGTGTGTAGGCGACCAAAAAGTTAGAATTAACCTTCATGAGGTGAAAACACACTGTGAAAGGGTTAAAGTTGTGAGACAAAAACATGAACGACACCCAGACCGGACAACGCCGTTGTAGCAACCTGTCGATCACCGTGTAGCCCCGCCCTAAAGCATCCCCTGCTTTA
>NW_022281486.1:10437-10830 GCF_004355925.1 Anarrhichthys ocellatus | reverse complement strand
CAACACCAACAGTTAGGTTTAGGCAACAACACCAACAGTTAGGTTTAAGCAACTAAACCAACAGTTAGGTTTAAGCAACAGAACCAACAGTTAGGTTTAAGCAACAGAACCAACAGTTAGGTTTAAGCAACTAAACCAACAGTTAGGTTTAAGCAACTAAACCAACAGTTAGGTTTAGGCAACAAAACCAACAGTTAGGTTTAGGCAACAAAACCAACAGTTAGGTTTAAGCAACAGAACCAACAGTTAGGTTAAAGCAACAAAACCACTTTGTTAAGTTAAGAAAAAACATTATGGTTGCCCCTGAAATAACTATGCACATTTGGCCTTTAGACATTAAAACCCCCAGTTAGGTTTAGACAACTAAACCAACAGTTAGGTTTAGACAACTAA
>NW_022281486.1:9429-10427 GCF_004355925.1 Anarrhichthys ocellatus | reverse complement strand
AAACCAACAGTTAGGTTTAGACAACTAAACCAACAGTTAGGTTTAAGCAACAAAACCACAACTTGGTGTAGAACCCCTTTCTTCTGGTTTAAAGTCCTGTTCGTTGGACTCGTCCACCAATAGTCGTCCTCTTTGGATATTATAAAGTACGTCACTGGCTTTTAACTGTTGCTTAGTTACGTGCCTGCAGATTCGATTTTGTGACTATTTTACGAACTGCCGTGAAACCAGAAGAAGGTTAAGGTTAAACTGAGGCGATGTTGCTTCTTTCAGGATACAAATGTAATTCTGTAAATCCTGCTGAATTAAATATAAGTGTAGTCATTGTGCAGGGAGGTAACTGATCGCTCTGAAATATTGATGCTCTGGCTGTCACATCATTTTGCCATGTTACTCACTAATTGTCCGGCCCATCTCCTAAATCTCTCTTCTATTTCTGCATTGTTAAATCTGGAGGACAGACGTGTGTGTGTTTATTTCCCATGTCACGCTGAACATGTCACTCCTCACCCTTGAGTCAAATTGGAAACATTATGATGATAAATACTGTTATTAACCTTCGTCTCATTATTTTCCGTGGAGCTGTTTGGAAGCTGCGCCTCTTCCTGGCCCGCTGCTCTTAATGAGGCCTTGTTAAAAACATCCACATCACTGGCATTTCCCTTTAATGAGAGCACCGGCGGTCTCCATGCTGATGCCCTTTATGGTGAGCCCGCGCTGCTCTTTTTCCAAAAACAACATGGACGCCGCCGCGGCTACCGTAGCTACCGCAGCTTTTTTCTATTTTGGTCTCCGTGGGAGGAGCAGAGGCCTTCGGGGGGCGACTTGGAAATTGAATCAACGCTGATGGTGTCCTGGGAGAGATTCACAGTAACACACCACCACCTCTGTGAGATACAGTGAAGAGCCTCAGGGGAGTGTGTGTGTGTGTGTGTGTGTGTGTGTGTGTGTGTGTGTGTGTGTGTGTGTGTGTGTGTGTGTGTGTGTGTGTGTGTGGT
>NW_022281486.1:0-9329 GCF_004355925.1 Anarrhichthys ocellatus | reverse complement strand
TGTGTGTGTGTGTGTGTGTGTGTGTGTGTGTGTGTGTGTGTGTGTGTGTGTGTGGCTTAAAGGAAAAACACTCCCACACATATTCAGTTTTCGATGTGAAATTCACTCCCAAAGATTCATTTTTCCGCTACGGTAACATTCAAGGTTTCCTGCAGCACTTTCTTTAAGCCGCCTCCACTGAATTAATGACCACCTCCGCCATCGTCAGAATAAATTAAAACAGTTTCACTAAATACAACCTTAAAGGCCCAGTCGTTAATGCTTTAACATGTAAACGTGTTGTTTCTGATACGGATTGTATTAGTGGAACCAAAATCTTTGACAGCGTCAGAAGATATTTCGTTTTACACATCAGTGTGTTTGTGCTTTTTCCTTAAATTGAATGAAAATGAATCAGTGAACTATTAGACCTCTGTAGCCGCTCGTCTCTGCTACAGGATACATCAGCTGATTATCTGACCTAACTGTCAGTGACCGTGTTGCATCGTGGGTACAAGGAAGGAGAATACGTGGATCACAAACAGACTTCGTCTCTGGTTGTGATGCGTGGATTTGGTTCATTTGTCCACCGTGAGTCTGACGATGTTCCAGGAGGGCAGCGCTCTTTGTCAACCGTCAACTTGACTGTTTAGTTGCTGCTTCCTTATGGAAATCACATCACTGTTGAATTGAGACTTTTTAATTGTTTTTCAGGCAAAGATTTTTGTTTGGCTGCTAACATTAACCACTCATGTGTTCGAGGGAGAGTTTACTTTATGTTGTGATAAATGTAACTTTTGCTTTTGGTCCAGAGAGCAGTTCAAACAACACCCAGAACCAGAAATAGGATCTGTCAGGTCAGCAGAACCAAACGTCCGTCTCAGTTTAAGGCCAGAATCTCTCTGCCAATATTTGAGGACTGAGTCGCATCCTCAAACAAACACCTCTAACCCTCCAGCCTTTCCTCTCCGTTGACTCCGACATCGTTCGGTAGCGATGGAGAGGCCTACGAGCAGTCGAAGGAGAGACCCCCCCCCCCCCTTTTATAAACGGTCACCTCGCTCTCCACAAAGCATCGAGCTGTTCAGAACACGAGGAATCAGGAGAAATCCCCTCTTCATGCTCAATTCTCTCCTCTTGAAATGAGCTCTCAGTGCAGCAATTTTACAGCAGAGGAAAACGGCAGCGGAGCGTTTTCCTCTCAGCGACGGAGGACACTGAGCTGTCTGTTTGAGGTTTTCATCATACAACACAATAGGGCCTCGAGTGTTTGAGCAAGAGCCCTTTCTCCTCCTAAAAAAATGAATTCAAAAAAGGAAAACGAGACATCACACGGGGAGCAATGAAGCCACCAATGAAATCACCATCACTTTGATTTTTACCTCTACGGAGGCTTCTCTCACTCAGGACTGAACTATAACAGAAGCATTTAAATACACTCGGCTGTGGTTCTCATTGACCCTCTGAGACGAACACGAGTCACATTCTCTCACTAACGGGGCTGATTAGAGCAGGAATAATAGAACATTTATTTATTCTTGAAAAGCACGGTTGTTTTATAGTCACCACGTTTGTCATCTGAACTGCTGAGTCTGGGAGAACATTGCTTACAGGGTATGAATCTGTTACGATATATCATATATCATATCATTGGCCACAGAGCAGGACGACACATTCTCACTCCCAACTCATCAAATAGCGACGCTTGGTCAGTGGACCTGAGCTTCACGTCCTCAAGCGTCAGTTTTGGATGACGTGTCACTCTTCTGAACTAAGTTAGTTAGATGAGAGCCGGTGTGTCTCATTCAGACGCTGAAGTGTGAGAGGAACTGACCAAGCATCGGTATTTGACGCTTTGGGACGGAGAACGGGTTGATCAGGCAGGATGTACGGATCGGAAACGTGTTGTTGTTGTTGTTGATGTTTGCTGTCAACGAGCTGACAAATGATACAATACTGTATTATTGGATCGGTGCATAGACTCTTTCTGATACCTGATCCAGCTATTTCGATGAATTTGAGACATTTCTGACATGCTTTTATCCAGCTAGTGAATGTTGTGCTGTAGTGGTGCATAATCCCAGAAGACCAGAACCCTGGAGCTCTGGAGCCCTCGTCGGCAGGCTGGTAATCCAGTTTTGCCTTTAAATGTCAGAGGACATGTTTTAAAAGCCATGAAAACCTCTTCACCTGTAATCGTGACTTATCGATCGACCATCTTATCAGCCGGCTGCAGATACAGTACGGTCCAATCATGGTGTGGGCCAATACAACCGTCCTCAGTGACCTTTTGATACAGACAGAGAACCGATAGAGACGGCAGCAGATGCTCAGGACCTGTTTGGACTTGTCTGGGACTGTATTTACTCTGCACACACACACACATACACACACACACATGCCTCCCCCCATGAGGGTAAGATAGATAAACACCGTCATTCTTCTAAACTGATCATTTGGAACAATAACAAGTTCAGTTTAACATCTTCAGATAGTTTGAAGGGCAGACTGTGTGTGTGTGTGTGTGTGTGTGTGTGTGTGTGTGTGTGTGTGTGTGTGTGTGTGAGAGAGGTGGAAGCAGTGAAGTGAACCTGTTTTAACACTTGCATCATGTGAGGCTCCAGCAGGCGGTGGAGTGGAGGTGGTGGTGAAACCCCTCGGTCGTGTTGCAGAGTGTTACATCAGCTGTGTTTCTGGTCTCGCCGGCGGGATGGAAAAGCAGGTTTTCTTAAAAAACAAAAATGCCAAAACTACACCGTTTATCAGCCAGAAGCTGTAAAAAACGCCATTATCGTCAGATGTTCATCTTCCTAACAGTCCTTGAACACATCATGTGTGACGAACATCTCTGTCAAACAACGCAACCGAAACTAAGCTTGAGTTCATCAAAAACATTTTATTCTCGTTCAAAATTTCGTCCCGAATAAACCGTTTGCTTTAAAAAAGATTAGATTCTGAGCTCCTCAGCAAAACTATGAAGCCATGACTGCTTCACCCGAAACCAACAGTCATGTGACAAAACAATCTGTGAAACTTAACTAAAGTAGACTGAACGTCAGGCTGCTGAACACAGAGAGGCTGTAGGTAGGTTGTAAGAATGTGAATAGCTCAATATATATAACACTTAAAGCCTCCATTTGGTGTTCAGAGGGTTAAGAGGGAACTCGTAGGTCTGCAGCTCAAACCAGGTCCCTGTGTGTGCTGTGCATGTGGACCACACAGTGTGTAGTGTGTGCTGTAGAAGCACCACAACCATGTGTATCTGTGGATAAATGAAGCAGCTCAGACAGAGGGCTCTCTGTGCAACGCGTACATTTACATCATGTTACTAAACACATGTATGAAGTCTCTGACATCCTGCAGAGATGACTCGTCAGATAACACACATCTTCATGCTGTCCTCGTGTCTCAGAGCGTCAGGGTGTCACGCTTCATTCAGAGGAGTCTAGAGATCTCACAGCAATGAACCGAGAGGTCATGAGAGGTTTCTCTGCTCGTCTCCTCAGTAGTGCTACTGAACTCAGCAGCTCAGTGCTGATGAAGCACGATAACCAGGGGTGTGTTTACACTCTTTAAACACACACACACACACACACACGCACGCACACCGACACAACCGACAGACATGCAACATAGAATACCAGACACACACACAGTAGCAAACTAAACTTCTATTCTATTTTTATTATTTTTTTCGTTTCATTTCACATTTGTCCACATGCTTTTGATATGCAAGCGGTGTCTTGTTATCCCATGTGGGATGGGCAAAATGTTTGGCATGAAAAAATAAAACAAATGAATGAAAAAAATGAATCTATTTCTGTTAAACTTTTGTTTCCAGTCACTGCTTCGCGTGTGATCCAAACAGAAACATCCAGAGCTGTGTGTGAGAGCTCACCCTCCGTCTCTGTGTGTGTGTGTGTGTGTGTGTGTGTGTTTCAGGTCGCGGCTCAGGCTGTGTTGTTCATGTGCATGAACACCGCCGGCATCTTTATCAGTTACCTGTCGGACCGCGCTCAGCGCCAGGCCTTCCTGGAGACGCGGCGCTGCATCGAGGCTCGGCTGCGACTCGAGACGGAGAACCAGAGACAGGTGAGTCCACCGCTGAAGACAAAAGACGATAACACTGCTCACACAGGGTCAGAACTGTGCTGCCTGTTGCATTCAGAGTATTTACACCGGAAACAACGGAGCCTGAAAGCACCTTTTAGCATGGGAGGGGTGTGCCGAGGCCCCACTGTGGTCCAGACTGAAGTATCTCGACAACCGCTGGATGGATTGTCTTTCTATAAACATTCATGTTCCTGAGAGAATGAATCTCAACTTAGTGATCCGCTGACTTTTCCTCTAGCGTAAGTTCTACATAATAATTATATGTTCAATGTTATGAGTGAAGTGTCAAAGCTTCACACTATTTGGTACAGTTTGTGTGTGTTTGTGTGTGTGTGTGTGATGTTGGGTAAGGAATGCTCTGTGAGTGAGCTACTACTGTTAAATTATTTATATGTACAGTTTACTGGATGCTTCTTATCAATGGATGGGCTCATAGCTCACAGCAGCAATGGGGGAGTTTGGATGATTTTGGAGTTCAGCTCTTTGAAGTCTAGTCTTTAAGAGATAACGGTGACCTCTAAATGACCGTCAGTACACAACAGGGTAATGTGTTTTTCTACTTCCTGTTGTTTAGTGACGGAGCAGAGTGTGAAGACACTTTGATAACAGGAGCGAAGCGATTGATGGATTTCAGTTGACAGGACTGAATGTCAGCAGCTCGGCTAATGAGCCCGCTGAGAGGAGAATAACATGGACGCTGCATCGATCCGCTGCTGTCACGCTAACTGTTCCTCAGTGCAGTGGACACACACACACACACACACACACACTCAAATAGAAACAAGACACACCGTCTGAGTCATATAGGGCGTTGTTTACGCAGTGGAGTGGAGGGTCAGCCTCTGAGAAGCCACAGAAGAGCTTTCACGGCGTTGAGTTTCCTGGAAGGGTTCTGGCTCTGATACGCTCTGGGACGGTTGTAATGGATCGAGGTGGGGCCTCGCCCTCGAGCAGTCCACCTTAATGTGAAACCAATCAGAGTATTTCTGTCAACATGCTGTAAGAGCACAGCGCCACGTTTCTGTCCACAGCATAAGGCGAGGAGTGCTACGTTTGTGTCCTTAAAGTGTGACCGACCTGAAGGCAGGACGTGGATAGAAACGGCAAGTAGAAAGCAGACAAAGGCTACCGAGTTTAAAGCTCCTCTAATCAATACTTTGATATAAAAATGGATTTGAAGTGGGTCCTTTATACAGACGTGACTCTGCGGTTGCTTTCAGCTACACACAGCGTTTTAGCATCAGCTGTTTGGTTTTACGGTCCACAGCTTTCCTGTCGTGGTTCAGTCTCTGAGTCTCCAGCAGCAGCTGTTTTCACCAAACGAGCTCTGATAAACCCACTATACACTACCTGCTCAGCAGACAGACACAGCTAGAGACTATAGCTGGTGACCATGTGGAGCATTTAGCAGCTAAACAGACAGATATTTCCCTCGGGACCAAAAAGAGAGTATATTGGACTTAAATTCATCAGGGGGAGGCAAACACATCTCCACTGAGATGCTCCTGTTGCTCTGTGTCTGCTGCAGGTGTACATGGGCAGCTGTAATGTTAGCCATGTTAACTTGTCAGTGTTGTATTTAAAGCTTGTTTTGCTGCCCCCAAGTGGCCAAAAATCAGTTGATGCCAGTAAGGTCATCTTATATAACTCCAAGCTGAGCGGACGTTGAGCTGAACTCATCCTCTGTCCGACATGTTGAATCTCTTGCTCATCTAAATCTACTCTCGTAGTTTTCAGTAAATCGTCTGAATATTCAGCCCGTTCTCACTCCTTCAGTCTACTTACACAGAAACAGAATCAACTTTATACGTATAAATACGGCAACTTGATCAGAAGCTCTATGCTTCAAATCAAGACGCTTTATGTGGGCATATGACGGAGGAAAGTAGGAAGTCAGGTGACGTAGTTAAATGTGATAACGTCCTCGTAGGGAGTTCGGGGCGGATGGAAGGGTAAAAAAAGACATGACTTTCACCAAGGAGACCACTGTTTGGGTCCTCTGTTTAACCAAAAAGTCAATGCTGTTTTTCTTGTCCTTTTTGCCTGTAGGAAGTGTAGAAACGGGGCAGAGTCAGAGGGCTGTGACATGCAATAAAGGTCCCAAAGTTCAGAATTGAACCCGGACCATTGTAGTTATAAGGGATGCGCTGTAACCACCCGGCAACCAAGGCACCAAACGTCTACCTTGGTGTAGTTGACTACATATACAACTTTCTTCTTTTAACTCAAACCACGATCGTTTCACAAACTCAACCAGGATGTTTTCATGTGAACACGGAAGTTCATTTCAAAAAAAAAAAAAAGAAGAGGGTATGTATTTAACAAGCAGAGATTGAAAATTGCGAAGCTGACACCCGAGCGTCATCGTTCACTACGTATATCATGTCAACACATCTTACCTTCACTTGTATTGCTTCAGGTTGATTTTGTTACTGAAGTCCCTCTGAACAGTGTTATCTTACTGTGAGATGAATATTTAAGTGACAATTATATTAGTAAAAAAGAATGATGCATCTTTTAAGAAGCATCTTGGAACAAACCCAAAGGGTTCAATGCAGGAGCACAGTTTTTAAATGTGGGTCAACTTTAGATGGTGACCTTAAATTGAACCTTAAAGCTGCTTCATTTCTAAACAAGAAACAAAAAAATCAACCGACAATAAAAGCAGGAAGAAGGAACAAAGTGTTTTGGAGTGACCCTTTAACACAATCCAAATGTAATATGGAGATGGAATCGTCAGTGAGCTGCTGGAGGGCTTCAGCTCTCGGCTAAAATCAAGCTGCGCTAATGACTTTCAGAGCTAACGTGACACTGAGTCCGCTGGCTCTCAGCTGTCCAAACCAGAGACCGTGTCCAGTGGAGCAAACACACACTGCACTGTCCACACTGCAAAAAATATCCACCTGAGTAACTATCAAAAAAAGCACAAAGACACATGTGATATGATATGCAGTTTGACATATAAATTATCAACAATATATTCGGATGAGATCTGTTCACTCTTTACATATTAATTAAATGCTATTATATTTTGTAATTAACATTTGTGAGAAAAGCCAAACCAACTAGAAAATTAGTTATTGAGTTAATGTGATTTGTTTCATTTTTGTGCGGATGATGCGACCAGATTATGAGAATATCTGTTCGATTCTCGATTTCAGGAGAATCAGAGACAGCTTAAGTATACAGGCACATACAAGGAATTCAAGGTAAATAATAGACAGAACTGTTCAGTGTAAAAGCAGTTGAAAGGAGTAAAAATAAGTATTTTATGAATATATTTTTCAAGCACGAATGACCAACGATGAAATAAGAAATAAAACGTCTTTATCCAAGTCAAGTGTTCTGTGAGTTGTAAACAAAACAAATAGTGCAAAGAAATAAAAACTGAATTGATGTACATGGATGGGATGATTATGTACAGTATGTGAATGTAAAGATGTTTCTATGTTGAATATACAGTTTGTAGGAATTATATTTACAGTAACAGTTGATGTGTACATATCCAAAAAAAAACATGCCTTAAAAACAGTAAAATTATGATCTAGAACGGCAACAAAGGATAACTTGCCGACCTGTGGGAGGAAACGGTTCCTGTGTCTGGTTTTATTATCTTTCTTCAACAAAAAGGGAAAGTAACACAAAAGAAAGACATAGCCATCATTTAAAGACCTTCTAAACACGTATGTGACATGATACAAGATATGCTGTCACGGGGCATGATGAGGACTCAAGTGCAGACACTCAGGTGTAGCGAAAAAAGGGTTTTAATGAATAACCAAACACAAACAGGGAATCCAAGGACAACACAAGAGACGAGGCAGGACGAGGCAGGGCAGGCAGACTGGGAAACCAGGAACAGGACGAGCAAAACGGGCGGGTAGGTAGGAACACAAACAATGATCTGGCAGTGAGTGACTGCGAGACAGGGGTTTGAATAGTGGCTAGAACAGGTGAGGAGAGTTGTGCTGATGAAGGAGTGCTTGATTACTGATCAGGGACAGGTGAGGGGAGTTGGACTGGTGCTGAGGGAGTGGCTGAGTTAGAGTGAGGAGCTACAGAAACACACAAGGCAAAGCCTGATCGTGACATATGCAGTATAAAACTGTTAATTTACTCCAATTAGTGTCAAGAGAGTTCTTTTGTGGAAACAAATCTCATGCAGGAAAAGAGCATAGACACACCAATGTTAAATGGTGCTCTTGTGTTCACATTATTTTGTCAAACTGCTCCAAGGTCAATCACTTCACGCTCATAAGAACGAGCTGGTGAGCATTGTGTAAATGTATTCTGTGTTTTTACTGCATGTAAAGTAAAACTGCATACAGATACCACAGTCACAAGGTTAAACGGGATTTAAATGACCTCGATGTTTGTGGAAAGCAAACAGTTTGCAAAGAGTTTATTGATTTTCCAACAATAAAATGCAACAAACGTAGAAAAATGGATAGAAAATGTTTATCTAAATGGATTGTGTAAAGCTTTTGTACACAAGGCACTTTCTGTTCAAACAAAGATATTACGTGATTGTCAGAGGAATCAAAGGCTTCCATGTAAACACAGCTAGAGACTAAACAAAACCAAACCGGGCTCCTCAAAGGCTCAAACTTCTCATTTTAAAGTCAAGACGACTCTGTGAAAATAAAAAAAAATCAACATTTCTTGCAGTGACTCTCCACCACCGAAACCCCCGGGAGCGTTTGGTTGTGATGCAGCAGCCGAAGCGTTAGCAACGCTCCACTGGAATGTTTGTCTGTCTAGACCTTAATTTGGGGGATGCTCTGCTCCGCTTTTCTGCACAGATAACAGGTCAACACACACACAACAGAGCTGAGAGCAATGAACGCTGAAACACCTTCTCTCCTCCAAAACATTTAACACAGTGTACACAAAAAAATCAATATTTAAAAGTGAAGCAATATAAATATGTATATCTATCTGAAAGGGCAAATATTTGTTTTTACAGAATCATTTTGGCAGTGAATCCTCAAATTGGTATATAAACATATTGGCAGCATGTTTTTACAGTTAAACAATAAACTTTAAATGTGAAGGTTATATCCTCAGTGTTTCTCTCCTCTGTAATGCTTCAACTGTATGCATAACTCCATGTTGCTGGCTTTCATAGGAAAACCAGGCAGCAACCTCCCGTTCTGCCAAGTGAAGCCGATGCGGAAGTGTGTAAAAACTTGCCTTCTCTCTAGTGTCCACCAGGGGGCGACTCCTCTGGTTGTATA
>NW_022281485.1:0-10910 GCF_004355925.1 Anarrhichthys ocellatus | reverse complement strand
TGCTCCTGAGATTACCTGGTACTCATGCTCCTGAGAGCACCTGGTACCCATGTTCCTGAGAGCACCTGGTACCCATGTTTCTGAGAGCACCTGGTACCCATGTTCCTGAGAGCACCTGGTACTCATGCTCCTGAGAGCACCTGGTACCCATGTTTCTGAGAGCACCTGGTACCCATGCTCCTGAGAGCACCTGGTACTCATGCTCCCCTTTTATTTGTTTTTGATGGTCTATTTGCCCACATTTGAAAAAGGGTAAATAGACCATAAAAAACAGGAGATGCTCAAATATACTGAAATAATAAAATATATGAAAACAGAGAAATTTAAGATAATAAATATGATAGAATTATTAAATAAATATATACCCAATGTTTAGTAAAAGAGCATTAAAACACTTAAGTTTTTTGAAATTAAAAAAATAAAACACTGGGGGAAAAATGTATTGGATTAATAATCGAAGTAACCACCAGATGAACAAAGTCATCGTTAGTTGCTGCCCTAGTAATAACAGTTCCCTTTGTTTGCTACGGTCCGTCTAGCCGATCATGATATTGCTGTGTCATTGTTTTTTCTGAGCGTCTTTTTTTCAATTGTTCCCAATAATCAGAGAGCGCATGCGGCCGCCTAGAGCTAAAGCGCTGCACCCGACATCTTATTGAGATTTCTGAGCTTCCAGTTTAAAAGCTCTGAACTTTCCAGAAAAGCACTGCTGACGTCACTGTAGTAAATGGAAGAAGCCGTGTCTCCTAAACTTTATACGTCAGACAAATGTTTTATTAATAAACACTCTAACGTCAAAGACTGAAACGGCTATTAGTGGGAGCATATAATCCGGGCGGACACTGAATGCTGCCTGCGAGTGTTGCGCTTTTAACGTTGTACGTCTGGCCTTGCTTCAACGGTACGGCTGTCAGACTGACATTTGACAAGCTCATTCATACAAAGTATGAAGGACATGTCCCCTAATTTGTGCTCATAGTTAAAAAACATTGTCAAACAATAAATTATAGCCCAAATAGATAATATAAAAGCAAAGGAGCAACACTAATCTACCATACAAGAGGTTAGAGTGGTGATATGTTGTCAAGACGTGATGTGGACACGTTGTGGCCCTAACAATGTTTGCTATTGCTTCTACTATTTCTGTTGCTGGTTTTACAATATCAAGTGCCTTTTAGTACCTCACAAATAGAGTATTATTATTATTATTATTATTACTATTATTCTGCTGGACAAGGGGGTCCTCAGTTGCTGAGCAATGAGCAAAAGGTCTTCACAAGTGAGAGTAAGATGCTACATGAGATCAACAGATGGATTGGTTGTGGCTTCAGGTGTGGCCATTGTGCTGGACTACTGAGTGGAGCCTGAAGGTGAAGCTCTCACTTAGCAGTCAATCTACGTTCCAAGCCTCATGGTCATAAGGTTTGAGGTGTGACCAGATGAAGGACATTGTGGACATGAGCAGAAGAGATCAGTGTCCTTGGCGGGGTGGCCCGGTTAGGAGCTGAGACATCTGGAAGGACCTAGGAGTTGAACTGCTGTTCCTTTGCTTCAGAAGAAGCCAGTTTAAATGGTTTTGGAATCTGATTATGAGGCCTCCTGGAAGCCTTTCTCGTCCAACTGGGAGGAGACCCCGGGACTGGAGGAATTACATATCCCATCTGGCCTGGGAATGTCTTGGGATCCCCAGGATGAGCTGGAGTACATGGCTGGACAAGAAAGACGAATGGACTTGTTGCAGAGGCCCTCGGAAATGTCAGAAAATGGATTGGCAGGATGACTAGAAATGACAAAGCCATGAAAATAAGACCAAAGTGGTGTGAAGCTGGAATTCCCCACTACGTTTCTGTATAGATATGCGTGCTACACAAGAGCAAGGTGCTGCTGATTCACGTTGTACCTCGGGCCACAATGCACCAACTGTGCTGTGCGCTCAAAACCCGGCAATGTTTACACAATAATCAGATCACTGTTGATAAGATGTTTCGAGGAACGCTCTATTAGTATTCCTTTTTCATGCCTGACTAATAACTGACAGCTCCCACGACCACTTAGTGCTACAATATCAGTTCACCCTCCAGATTCCACCTCAAACATGATGTTGTGCTGCTGTGTGTAACCTTTTGGCTATGTTTATTTAAGGATATACCGAAATATATTGTTTTACAACTTGGGTCTTATTCTTGTTGTTTTGTGTGCCATTTCTAATAATAACAAGGAATATTGTAATAACCAAGCTAATTGCTGAGATCTGGGAACATATCAACATCGGTAAAGATTAGTCAATGGGTTAAGAAACTGTATATAGACTTCCCTCTCCTGTGCAAAAGTGAAGCCAAAATAGTCCAGATATGGCCGCTGCCATCTTAAACCAAGCCCAGCCACAGCTTGATTCCTGATGATAATGATAATATCTCTATAAATACATGAAGGATCAAACTGATGCATGTTCTGTTACACAGACTCGGGATTCGTCAAACTGCTGACACTGATATGAACACACACGCCAGTCCACAGTGCTGGCTAGCCTTACTGTCAGTGGAAACTTTGCTAAGCTAGTTAGTTTATGTCTATGTTTGAAACAGACAATCGGTTATTTAAGATATACTCAAAATGACAGAAACCATCTTTGGGGAGAATGTATTTGATGTGTACTTTTGGCCCATGTCCCATCTGCTCATGTGAAGGGGGCGGGGTTTATCACGTATACTGCGGCCAGCCACCAGGGGGCGATCGATATGTTTTGGCTTCACTTTTGGGGGAGCCTCATGTCAACCATTTTTATATTCAACCTATGAGTCAGACCATCAGACAGGTTAGTCAAACAAAAAAAGAGTTAGCCAGCTGCTAGCCCTCTGTGGTGTCAAAGGAGACACTGAAGTGGCCTTGTTCTGGATAAATACCTCTTCCACTTTTACTGTGGAGTCTTCTGAATTATTAAATGCAATATCTACATATATGAGCCTATTGTTTTGAAGAAAATTAATGTAGGTGCTGCACACAATCTAATAATGCGTGTGTGTGTGTTTCAGACCGTGGAAAGGGAAGGCAGAGACAGGCCATTTTAGGAGAACACCCATCGTCCTACAGTGATAACGGCTACGGTAAGACACCTAGAATGAAACTGGTAACTGAATCTGCTGCCGAACACAAGGCTGCTATTTACTCGACAGATCCTCATACCGCTGAGGTGAAACGTGACACTTCCTCACCTACACACACATTCACTTAGCATCGGTGTAGTCTGCCAGGCGTGTACTGGTCAGAGGTGCAGCAGTGGGTATACCTTCACCTGCATTGGGAAACAGATCCCTGCCACGCTCATTGATGCAAAGAGATAGTTTGCATGTTTTTGAAGTGGGTTTGTATGAGGTCATTATTCATAGTCAGTGTGTTGCCTACAGTAGATAACGGTCAGAATGCAGAAAGCTTGTACTGACTTTAAACCGCTTAAAGAAAGGCCCACCAAAAATATCAATATCAGTTTAAGAGTACGCTATCTTTGCTATATTTACCTAGCTGTTAGCATCTCAGCTCCTACCGTCTCTGCCTCCTCAGGTTCACCCTGCCCCCTGCTGCCTCTGCCTGGCAACAGCAGGTACAAGCTGACCTCAGCGGACGTTCCAGACATGGTGTCCTATCCGCTGCCCCAGTCCTCCTCCTCATACTCTGCCCAGACCCCCAGCTCCGTTGCCATGGTTAGCGGCCTCCATTCATCCAAGATGAACTGCACCCGCATCTTCAACCTCTTCTGCCTGTACGGCAACATTGAGAAGGTAGGTGTGTTTGAATTTCTTAAAGGGGGTCTTTGATGGCTCGCTGTTTCATAATGTCTATTATAGAAACAAAGAAACTGTTGTAACTATGGTGTCACACCAGCCACTGCTGTTTGGGTGATTACGTTTTTGTCCACATCACTAACATTGTGATCTCGTTAATATCCAGAATGAAAGAGTGATTATAGCGAGCCAAACCTGTTTCAGTCTCCACCCGGCTATTGTTTTCAGATACACTCGAAAAGTTGTGAACCTATCCTTTTTATTAGTGTTCTATCTGAAAAGGTGAGTCGTGTATGTTGCTTCTGTAAGACAGCTGGTCACAGTGTGTGTGTGTGTGTGTACGTTCAGGTAAAGTTTATGAAGAGTGTTCCTGGCACAGCGTTGGTTGAGATGGGAGATGAGTATGCTGTGGACAGAGCCATCACACACCTCAACAGCATCAAGGTGTTCGGCAAGAGACTCAATGTCTGGTGAGAAGTAGATCAACCCACACACTCTTTATTATTGTCATTATTTATTATTTATAGGTTTGTTATCATGTCTGTCAAATGTAAATGTCCTAAATGATACATCCAAAATGTTTCACATCTATCTCAGTCCGTGTTAGAAATAGTCTAATATATGCATAGAAGGACCTGCGGCTCTATAGGTTCATTCATCTCCTCATTAGTCTTTTCAACTCGTTTTGCCTTTTGAAATGTGGAAAACTATAGTAGTAGATGCCAAGTCACAAGTTCCCAGAGTCGGAGGTGACGTCTTCAGATATTTATCTAACAATCCAAAAAGCCAAAGATTATTAATTGACTGTTATAGAACAGAAACATTTGAGATGATAAAAACAAATGTTACTTTAACATGTTAAACACCTTTTGTGTTTGTGGATCAAGTGACAAAATCCGGTTCTGAAAAGTGAAGCCGATGCTGAAGTGTCTTAAAGCTGTATTCTCTCTAGTGTCCACCAGGGGGCGACTCCTCTGGTTGTATAGAAGTCTATGAGAAAATGACTCTACTTCTCTCTTGATTTATTACCTCAGTAAACATTGTAAACATGAGTTTATGGTCTCAATCTCTAGTTTCAAGTCTTCTTCAATACAGCATGATGTTCATTTAGTACATTATGGTCCATTTAGAGTCAAACAGACCATAAAGCAGGGGATGCTTTAGGGCGGGCTTACTGTGATTGACAGGTCTCTGCCAAGGCGTTGTCCTGTCTGGTAGTTGTCCGTCTTTTAACTTTAACCCTTTCACAGCATGTTTTCACTTCATCAAAGTTAATTGTAACATTTTTATGCATAAAAATGTCTTATTCAGCGTTCAGTTGTAATTAGCTCCACCCTTTAGTGACACTTCTGGTTGCAAACAAACAAGATGGCGACGGCCAGAAAACAAGATGGCAACAGCCAAAATACCAAACTCAAGGCTTTAAAGCCAGTCCACAACCCAACAGGTGAAGTCACAGTGTAATAATACAACTAACAATACATTTAATGAAACAATGGGACGATCAAAATGTTCTTGATCCCTTTGATGTCAACCAAACAAATAATTTGATCAACTATATATAAATCTATAAAGCTGATATCAGAGGTGCAGTTTCTCACATGGACGTAGTCTCCGTGACGCGACCCAGAGGTTTCTGGGAGCCGTTGTGAAGCTCATAGTGGGCTTCTCTGGCCGTCACCATCTTGGCAGTGCCACAGCCCTCAAAATGATGGTGATTATGATTTTGGCCATAATGGTGCAGCCCTGGTTTGGATGCTTCAGCAGTAGATGAGGTCCCTGCCCCGTGGCCTGTGGGTGGCGCTTTAAAGCCAACAGTCTCAACATTTGATTCTTTTCAACTGCTTTGGATGTTTTGATGTCACGACTGCATACAGACCTGACATGTTGTCAGTGTGTTGATGGTATTTGGGCTGTGTTCTGTAGAACACGTAGACGTGCATGATTGGATCAGGTGACTGTGGTGTTGTGTTGTGTGCAGTGTGTCGAAGCAGCACGCAGTGATCCCCAGCCAGGTGTTCGAGTTAGAGGACGGCAGCAGCAGCTACAAGGACTTTGCCATGACGAGGAACAACCGCTTCAGCAGCGCCGGACAGGCCTCCAAAAACATCATCCAGCCTCCGTCTGCAGTGCTGCACTACTACAACGTCCCTCCGTGCATATCACAGGAGCATTTACTGAAGGTACGGCCCCTCCGTCTGTTGTACTTTAAAGTACTTCCCCGTCTCTGGTAGAGTGAAGGTTCTGAGGTTTTGCAATATTAAGTTGCTCTCTTTACATTATGGAATAATTACTGTTTACTTATTTGCAAATCTCTTCAGCAAAACTATAGTTTTGTTAGGATTGTATTAATAAGTCCCCAATTCTTCAAAAACATCCATCCATCCATCCATTTTCCTCCGCTTATCCGGGGTCGGGTCGCGGTGGCAACAGGCCAAGCAGGCTGACCCAGACTTCCCTCTCACCGGCAACATGTTCCAGCTCATTCTGGGGGATCCCGAGGCGTTCCCAGGCCAGCTGGGAGATGTAATCCCTCCAGCGTGTTCTGGGTCTTCCCCGGGGTCTCTTCCCAGTTGGACGTGCCTGGAAAACCTCCAGTGGGAGGCGTCCAGGAGGCATCCTAATTCGATGCCCGAACCACCTCAGCTGACTCCTTTCGACGCGAAGGAGTAGCGGCTCGACTCCAAGCTCCCTCCTGATGACCGAGCTCCTTACCCTATCTCTAAGGCTGAGCCCGGCCACCCTACGGAGGAAGCTCATTTCGGCCGCTTGTAGCCGCGACCTTGTCCTTTCGGTCACAACCCAGAGTTCGTGACCATAGGTGAGGGTAGGAACGTAGACCGAGTGGTAAATTGAGAGCTTTGCCTTCCGGCTCAGCTCTCTCTTCACCAAGACGGTCCGGTGCAGCGCCTGCTTTACTGCTGCAGCCGCACCGATCCGTCTGTCGATCTCCCGCTCCATCTTACCCTCACTCGTGAACAAGACCCCAAGATACTTGAACTCCTTCGCTTGAGGTAGGCACTCCGTCTCCACCTGGAGGGAGCAATCCACCGGTTTCCGGCAGAGCACCATGGCCTCAGATTTGGAGGTGCCAACTCTCATCCCCGCCGCTTCACACTCGGCTGCAAACCGCCCCAGTGAATGCTGGAGGTCACGATCCGAGGAGGCTAACAGGACCACATCATCTGCAAACAGCAGAGACACGATCCCGAGACCCCCGAACCTGACGTTCTCCACCCCCAGGCTGCGCCTAGATATCCTGTCCGTGAAAGTCACGAACAGGACCGGAGACAAAGGGCAGCCCTGGCGGAGGCCAACACCCACCGGGAACGTGTCTGACTTATTGCCGAAAATGCGGACACAGCTCCTACTGCAGTCGTACAGAGACCGGAGTCGCCCGTTGTAATGGGTCCGGCACCCTATACTCCCGCAGCACCCCCCACAAGAACCCCCGAGGGACCCGGTCGAAAGCCTTCTCCAAGTCCACAAAGCACATGTAGACTGGTTGGGCAAACTCCCAGAACCCCTCCCTCTTGCGAGGGTAAAGAGCTGGTCCACTGTTCCACGGTCGGGACGGAATCCGCATTGCTCCTCTTGAATCTGAGGTTCGACAAACGGTCGGAGCCTCCTTTCCAGCACCCGGGAGGCTGAGTAGTGCGATACCCCGGTAATTCGGGCACACACTCCGGTCCCCCTTTTTGAAAATGGGAACCACCACCCCGGTCTGCCAGTCCATGGGCACTGATCCCGACCCCCATGCGACATTGAAGAGGCATGTCAGCCAGGACACCCCAACTATGTCCAGCGCTTTCAGCATCTCAGGGCGGATCTCATCCACCCCCGGCGCCTTGCCATCAAGGAGCTTTTTGACTACCTCAGCGGCCTCTGCCAGGGATATGGGTGAGCCTCCCCCTAGATCTTCAGGCGCTGCCTCCTCTGCAGAGGACATGTTGGTCGGGTTTAGGAGTTCCTCAAAGTGTTCTTTCCACCGCCCGACGATGTCCCCTGTCCAGGTCAGTAGTTTCCCCCCCCCCTGCTGAGAACAGCCTGGGGTAAGCCCCGCTTTCCCTTCCTGAGCCGTCGGATGGTTTGCCAGAACCTCCTTGAGGCCAACCGAAAGTCCTTCTCCATGGCCTCCCCGAACTCCACCCATGCCCGAGTTTTAGCATTCGTGACCACTGCAGCTGCAGCCCTTCTGGCCTGCCGGTACCTGTCAGCTGCTTCGGGAGACCCCTGGGCCAACCAGGCCTTGAAGGTCTCCTTCTTCAGCTTGACGGCTTCCCTCACCTCCAGTGTCCACTACCGGGTTCTCGGGTTGCCGCCACGACAGGCACCGATGTCCTTCCAGCCACAGCTCCTAGCGGCCGTGTCCACAATAGAGGCTTTCAACATGGTCCATTCGGATTCCATGTCCCCAACCTCCCTCAGGATATGTGAGAAGTTCTTCCTGAGGTGGGAGTTAAAGACCTCCCGGACGGGGTCCTCCGCCAGATGTTCCCAGTTCACCCTCACTACACGTTTGGGCTTGCCGGGTCTTTCCAACCGGTTCCCCTGCCATCTGATCCAACTCACCACCAGGTGGTGATCAGTTGACAGCTCTGCTCCTCTCTTCACCCGTGTCCAAGACATATGGCCGCAAATCAAATGATACGATTACAAAGTCGGTCATTGATCTCCGGCCTAAGGTGTTCTGGTACCAGGTACACTTATGAGCCACTTTATGTTCGAACATGGTGTTCGTTATGGCCAAACCGTGGCAAGCACAGAAGTCCAATAACGAGACGCCATTCGGGTTCAGATCGGGCAAGCCGTTCCTCCCAATCACCCCCCGCCAGGTTTCTCCGTCATTGCCCACGTGAGCGTTGAAGTCCCCCAGGAGAACTATGGAGTCGGTAGGCGGCGCCCTTTCCAGGACCCCTCCCACCGACTCCAAGAAGGCCGGATACTCTGAACTGCTGTTTGGTGCATAAGCACAAACCACAGTCAGAGCCTTGCTCCCCGCAACCCGTAGGCGCATGGAGGCGACCCTCTCGTTCTCCGGGGAGAACTCCAACACAGCGGCGCTCAGCCGGGGGCTCGTGAGTATCCCCACTCCCGCCCGGCACCTCTCACCCTGGGCAACTCCGGAAAAGGACAAAGTCCAACCCCTCTCCAGGAGCTTGGTTCCAGAGCCAGCGCTGTGTGTGGAGGTGAGTCCAACTATATCTAGCTGGTATCGCTCCACCTCCTGCACCAGCTCCGGCTCTTTCCCCGCTAGCGAGGTGACGTTCCACGTCCCTAGAGCTAGTCTATGCTGCCGGTGATCGGCTCGCCAGGCCTCCTGCCTGACCCACCGCCCCGGTCTGCATTGCACCCGACCCCGATGCTTGTCCCTGCGGGTGGTGGGTCCACAGGGTGGCTGCTCCATGCTGTTTATTTGGGCTGAGCCCAACCGGGCCCCATGGCGAAGGCCCGGCCACCAGACGCTCGCCGACGAGCTCCCCTCCTGGGTCTGGCTCCAGGAGGGTGCCCCGGTTTCCCTGGTCCGTGCGAGGTGGCTGAAGTCCGTGGGCTATTTATCATTAGGGTCGTTTTGAACCGCTCTTAGTCTGGGCTCTCCCCCGAGACCTGTTTGCCTTGGGAGACCCTACCAGGGGCTAATGCCCCGGACAACATAGACCAGGATCACTGAGCCACTCAAACTCCTCCACCACGTTAAGGTGGCGATTCGCGGAGGAGTCTTCAAAAACAATTAACAAATATATTTTCTATTCTATTAAAAATCGGATATTCAGCATGGACATATATTTAAATGACATATGTAATATTTATGTCAATGTGCATCTCTCACCAATACCCAAAACATATAAATCACATTTATGTACATATAAGTACATAAAGCAAAGAAGTCCGTTTTCATAGATGCATGCTGATATATAACGTATGGATGCATTGTTAC
The DNA here is from genome assembly GCF_004355925.1 of Anarrhichthys ocellatus. NCBI lineage: Eukaryota > Metazoa > Chordata > Actinopteri > Perciformes > Anarhichadidae > Anarrhichthys > Anarrhichthys ocellatus. Next base: position 1,193 of record NW_022281485.1, on the reverse strand, counting down.
TTCCATATTCAATTTGACTTACGTATTAGCAGTTTATTGTAAATTGTGTTTGAAATGCATACATGCCTCCATAAATGTTATGTTGTTGCATACAAACCTAGTATTTCTACTAACACTTATAGTTTATATATATTTGGAGAGCAGTGCAGTCCATGTCTGGATGGACCAACATGAGAGACTGGAGGGAGGAGCTGGGTGTGAACCACAGCAGAGTTAGAGCAAGGAGAGAGAAAAGACTTGAAAGAATGAATAAACACAAGACACGGCCATTTATCAGATTTACACATTTTATTATTCATGCAGGTTCATGGTTAAGCCAAATGAGCATGGTAATATTTTACAAGTCTAAATGTCTTTAATGTGTGGAGGCTTGTGTGTGTGTGTGTGTCACATGTGATGGAGCCTTCTCACATATTAGCTGCTGTGTGTGTTTTGGCAGCTGTGTACGGAGCATGACGTGCCTGGCTTCGTCAAATTCAAGATGTTTGATGCCAAACGTAAGTAGAACTTCATTGTGAGATGTTTTATTAGGTTCTTGTTAGAGCTCAGAGGACTTTTGTAGCCTGTGAAAAGGATTCATTTGACTGCTCCTACCCCACTGTGTCACCAAGATATATATATATAACAAGATATTGTTATTTTATATTACTATTGATGACCAAAACTGCAAGAAATCTGAAGTCATCATCGGCCCAAAACACCAAACACACCAACTGCTTCTCCATCGATGGCTCCGCTGTCTCCCCTTCCTCCAACATCCGCAACCTTGGAGTCATTTTTGTATCAATCCTTTCATTTGAATCCCACATCAACCACTTTATCAAAACAGCTGTTTTCATCTCAAAAACATTGCCGGCATCCGCCCATCCCTCTCCTTTTCTGCTGCTTTTCCTCATTCATCGCCTCGAGGCTCGACTACTGCAGTAGCCTTCTTTTTGTTCTTCACTCCAAACTCCTCAAAAAGCTTCATTACGTTCAAAAGTCAGCTGACCCAGATGCTTACACACACTAGCTCCAGAGAACACACCACCCCTGTCCTCCAGAACCTCCGCTGACTCCCTACAGAACATCGCATCCATTTCACACTCCTCATCACCGACAAAACTCTGCATAACATGGCCCCCTCCAACCTATCCGCACTGCTTAAATGGCCCCCTCCAACCTATCCGCACTGCTTTAATGGCCCCCTCCAA
>NW_022281484.1:0-11057 GCF_004355925.1 Anarrhichthys ocellatus | reverse complement strand
ACATACATATATATATATATATATATATACATATATATATATATATACATATACATATATATACATACATATACATATATATACACATACACACACACACACACATATATATCGCTGCCGAGCATCTGGTGGCCGGGCCTTGGCACATGGGGCTCGAAAACCACAATGTCGGCCGCAAGAGGCAGACTGGCTCTATGTATGAGTAACATCACCTCTCTGATGGGGAAAGAACCAGAGCTGGTGCCGGAGGTGGAGCGGTACTAACTAGATATAGTTCATCTCCACGCATTGCACTGGTTCTGGAACCGAAAGGAACGGACGTCCTGATCTGAACCCAACTGGTGTTTTTTCTTGGACCTATGTGCTGCTCATGGATTGGTCATAACCAACACCTTGTTGGAGCAAAGGGCGGTTCATAAGTAAACTTGGTACCAGAACACCCTAGGCCAAAGATCTATGGTGGACTTTGTGGTCGTATCTTCAGATCTGCAACCGTATGTCTTGGACACTCTGGTGAAGAAGGAAGCAGAGCTTCTAACTGATCACCACCTGGTGGTGAGTTGGTGTGGGAGGCTGCTATACAGACCTGTTAGGACCAAGCATGTGGTGAGGGTGAACTGGGAACATCTGGCTGAAACCCCTGTCTAAGAAGTCTTCAACTCAGACCTCTGGAAAAATTTTATTTTATGCATCTCGAGGGAGGTTGAGGACATGGAATCAGTCTGAGCCATGTTCAGAGCCTCTGCTAGGAGCTGTGGTCAAAAGGTCATCGGTGCCTTTCAAGGCTTTAACCTAAGAACCTGCTGGTGGAGACCAAACACGTTTCCAGTGCGTGTTGGCCTTCACCAGGGCTTTCCCTTGTCACCAATACTGATTGTGGTTTTCATGGACAGGATTTCAAGGCCTAGCTGGGGGGAGGACAGTGTCCGGTTTGGGGACATCTTTGAGCAGATGAAGTGGTTCTATTGTCTCCTTCAGAACGTGACCTTCAGCAGCACCGGGGGGGTTTGGAGCCGAATGTGAAGTGGTCGGGATGAGAGTCAGTACCACCAAGTCCTCTGGGTTGGGAGTGAGTCACTGCTCCAAGAGAGGGAGTTCAAGTATTTCGGGTACCGCCCTTTAGAGGTTTCCCGGGTACATCTAACTGGTAAGTGTCTCGGGGTAGACCCAGAACACACTGGGCCTGGGAACACCACGGGGTTCCCCAGGAGGAGGTGGAATACATTGCTGGACAGCGTTGATTTTGGTGAAAACAGTTATGAAGCCTCATCTTGGTGTGAGCTACAGAGACAATTTAAACTAGACTATTCTATAAGCATGCAAAAAGAAAAAAAAAAAAAACAGGATTAAGATCATCGGAGTGCCCCGACACTGACAATTCTTTGGTTGATGCAATTCGCTTGTTTCTGTCGTCCATTTTATTTGAATTCTTTAAATGTTTTTGTATCGTTTGATATTTGTGTTATGTGGTGTGCTGACCTCTATCTCGAGCCGGCTAGTTAGACCCTGTAACTGTATTTTGACGTGATTACATTACTAATAACTGACTTACGTTTGCTCTGTTCTTTCTGGTTCCTCTGTAACTAAATGTGCTTATTTATGACTTTAACTTGTCTGGTGTCCTTTGAGTCGGGCTGTAACAGATAGAAAATCTTAATGGGATTATCCCGGCAAAATAAAGGTTAAATAAAAAATGAAAATAAAAGAAATTGTTACTGTGATATTCTGCATCACCAACTGAATTCATATAGGTTCCTACAGTCACACAGTTTGTGCTTTGTTTGGTGGCATTTCTAATGTAATTATGATATACATAATGATATTCCTCTGGCCCCGTTCCTCGTACGTGGTTCAACTAAGTCGATCAAATGTCCTATTAGCAGCTTAAATTAACCCGATGATTGAAGTCAGGCTATCTCGGTTTCTCCAAGGCTGATCCTCTCAAACACTCTCGTTAATTGGAACCAGACGATCAGGATCAGGATAATTGCGCGTGCCCGTCCTACTTCAAAAGGGGGAAGCGTCGATCACCGAAACCATGATTTTCTAACAGTACAATGTTAAATAAAGTCAAAGAAAGAGCCTCTTTTTACTCCGCTGACGAGCAGGAGATGATCATGAACGCATATGAGGAATTCAAGACCGTAATCACGGCTAAATCTTACACCGCCACCGCTGTGAGGGCTAGACAAGAAGCACGCAAAATATCACAGACAAGTTAAATGCGTAAGTGTTGTAAATGTATCGGCTCATTTTAATGCCCCATCACCCCAATCAATCAGATTATGTGTCTTTAAATGAGCTGCTGGCAGTAGGCTTAATGAACGCATCATCCAATGAGATCTATAGCGACAATGATCTCAACTCTTTCAGAATAAGATAAAAACAAGCCCAAAGAGTATCTAACTGATACTCATTAATATGAGGATATAGGTACTGTATGCCCTCATGTATCATGTACTATATATGTGTATATACATGTATGTATCGCCAACACTATACAACACTGTACCACTCGCAGAACAGCTCAAGGCTGCATCCAGTCTGTGAGACATCAATGCTCGGCTGCAGCGTGTGGTGTTCAATGTATGGCTCCAGAAGGTCTGTAAATAAATGATTCCTTGTGGGCAGAATGGATAGCGCTCGTATAGGAAGTCATCATGATGTGATAACGGATCTTGGCGATGTGGAAGAACTCTCTCCCTATAAAACGCTAATCTAACTAATATCCTCCATCAGTGGATCTCTGAGGAAGGGAGCTGTACATTAATGCAATAGAGGCTTCTTAGTTTGCTCAGCTGCTTTTAATGGATCACCGTGTGTCTCACTTTACATGCATTTCCGGAGCTCGCGTATAACCCCCGGTATATGCGCAAGCGCATTAGACTACCGTATATGATTGGAGCTGCCATGTTTTCCGGGGGAGTGGCAGCTTATCCAGCTACCTTCAGTTAGCCTGCGCTGGAGCAGCTTCAAGCTTATGGATGTGTTGCCATGGTGATTTTGCCAAACTTGCTTCGTGGAACCAAAAAGCCTGATTTATGTAATCTTATCCTGAAAATGATCCGGCTAACTCAGTTAGCCACGTACGAGGAACGGGGCCCTGGTCAGAGTCTGTGTTGCTCACGGATTAAATATCGACTGTAGAGTGACGCTCGGGTCTGAAGTTCAGTTACTGTGGTGATCTAGCCAGGTTAAAAGACTTTGAAAACTAACACACTTCTGACCAAACATCAGAATTTGAGGAGTTGGGAGTGAGAAGGGTTAGGGTACACCATTCTGGTCTTTACTGGAGTATTTACAGAAGAGCTCAGGTAGAACAATTATAGAAAAGGAGTGAAGGTTTGTGATTGAAAAAAAGGAAGAAAAGCTTCTCTCTTAATCAAGTCAGCCAAAGAAACAAGTAACAAAATGTCTGATAAGACATACTTTGATTTAGCACAGGACTTCCACTCTAAAGGGGAGCTGGAGGACAGCCAGCAGAAGGAAGGAAAGGGGAGTAAAGAGGAGGAAGAGGAGGATTCACCTGTTGAGTGCAGTGGTGGGGAGACGAAACAACTGGCTTTTATCCCCGGGGAAGTTTCCGGACCAATTCCTTTTCATGATCGACAAGAACAAAAAGTTATTTCCTCCACCGAGCAAGAACATTGAAAAGAGGAAAAAATGGGGAGAAGAAAAAGAAGAACGTGGGCTCGAAGAACAAGCAAAGGAGGAAGATGAAGGAAGCGAGCAAAGGACAGGAGGCTGGCCTGTTTCCTTGTGGCAGTGTACCAGCTAAAGACTTCAATATCTGCTTCTTCACTTATCAGTGATCTTAGTTTATGATACCACTGATGCATCATCACAAGGTCACAATATCCAAAGAAAAAAAAAAAAGGGCCTTTATTAAATGTTGCAAATTAGAGATTAATCTGTCAATTCAATTTAGTTTAGTTTGTATAAAGTCTGATAAAACTGTCAAAGTAGTCCAATACAATGCCTTGTTTGTTTGACCAACAGATAGTTTACTGGAATATAAAAGAGTCCCGACACAGAACATATTGAAGTTAGTCTTCATGGTTTACCTCTGTGCAAAGAGCAGCAGGCCTTTTAATATAGTTTGAACTGTATCTGAGGACATTTATTTTCTAACTTCCTCCCTGTTTACCTCTCGTCTCACACAATGGTGGAATATATTGTTGGGTTAAGTCTTTTTCAATACCAAGACATTTATTCTTCAGCTGGCAAGAACACCAAAGAAGAAGAGCTCAGACAAACTTCATCCTGCTGAGCTGCATTTACAAGAACTGGACCTCCAACCTGGCAGGACGACCGCCCGGTTACCACAAACTGTGCTTCTCTTGACGAACCAGAACCAAACATATGAGCGATAACTCAAAGGCAAAGTGCAGGTGGGACGACTCTATGACACTTTTACCAGAAATCTGACGTTTACAAAGATGGCTGTCGGTGGTTGGAGTAAGGACAAAGTGACAGCTGGTGGAGCAGAACCCAAACAGTCTTTACTTATCAGACTTTAGGAAACGGTCTCGTGTGTGTTTTGAAGTGGACCTCTGGGACAATGGACCGAGTCTTTCTCAGAGGGTAAGAGTTGTCTTGTTAGAAGAAAATCCAGAAAGAACGTAGGCAGACCAAAATGAATTGACTGGAAACTGGTTGTAGAAAACAGAAGAAAGGCCAAAAGGAATAAAAAGGGACAGACTCCCAGAAAGGAGGATGGGCAAATAAACAAAGACTCAGGTTTAAAGACGCCGGATAAAATAAATTCCTGTTAGTTGTCTAGAGGTTAGTGTTGCAGAGAAAAATTAACCGAAGAAGCAGCCTCAGTAGGATCCATGAAAACCTCTGTGAAGTCTCAGTGTCACCTTGTGATTCTGATTCAGTCAGACGTCAGAGGGACAGAGCAGCCTTAAAGTGGAGGTTCAACATGTTACTCAAGGACACTCCAGCAGGAGGGGAGCGGTGAACTTCAGCTGAAGGACAGTCTTTCTACTAACTGCACCTCACTGTCAAAGTCCTGGTTTAGTTTGGTCTCTGCAACTTTCTAACACAAATTAGATCTTTAAAGGTTCTCTATTTAACATCCAGATCATCAATATCTGATCAATAACTATCGTCTATAAACATGTAGAGGAGTATTAAACATCCAAATCATCAATATCTGATCAATAACTATCGTCTATAAACATGTAGAGGAGTATTAAACATCCAGATCATCAATATCTGATCAATAACTATCGTCTATAAAACATGTAGAGGAGTAAAGTCGACCTGATCAGAGAATGTAGTCTCTCTGTGTTTGTTGTAAGAGCTCCACCTCTCAGTGCTCACATAGTCTTTTAGTGCACATGAGCGTGTCTTTTAGTGCACATGAGTGTGTCTTTTAGTGCATGTGAGCTTGCCTTTTAGTGCATGCCAGCGTGCTTTTTAGTGCACATTAGTGCATGGGAGCGTACCTTTTAGTGCACATGAGCATGCCTTTCAGTGCACATTAGTGCATGTGAGCTTGCCTTTTAGTGCATGTGAGCGTGCTTTTTAGTGCATGTTAGTGGACATGAGCATGCCTTTTAGTGCACGTTAGTGCCTTTTAGTGCAGGTTAGTGCATGGGAGCTTACCTTTTAGTGCACTTTAGTGCATGTGAGCGTGCCTTTTAGTGCATGTGAGCATGCCCCACTGGTTAGCTCATTGCTCTGCTCTCATAAGGAGGTTACAGCTGATAATGTTACTTATTAGCACTGTTAGCTGCTTGCTGCTGGCTTAGCCGTCGCCATGTTGAGAGCTGTGTGGAGGCAATAGATATGCTCTGAATTTCGTATTGACCACTTTAAAAGTGAACCTGGTTAAATAAAGATGATATACAAAAAACAGGGTTTCTGCAGATTCTAATAAAACAAATTTAAGACACAAATTAAGACTTTAAGTTACCTGGACATTTATTTAATAATTATCGAAAAAGGTCAGTGAATGAGTCTTAAGAATAATCCAATTTATAGGTCGACTTGCTTCCTGAGATCTCAACATGTTTCAGAAAGTGATGTTGGACGTTAAATGTGAGGAGTCATTTTGGGAACTAAAAAGTCCACAATAAGACATCCTGTTATCTAATTCTTTGATTAGATGTGTTCCTCTGTAAATCACAATTTTCCCCATTTAAGGTGGGGTTCTCACACATAAATACAGAGAGGACGACTTCAGGTGAGTGAAAGAACACAATGACGCTTCATTGAAGATCAATGTTCTCACACTTCTGTCTTCATCTAATCGACTTGTGTTTTTGTCCTTTTCAACCATCTGAGGCGTCACAAAGGCTTCAGAAAGGTTTTCAGAGCAGAGCAGACTCAAACAAGATGCTTTGGAAATGACAAACAGGCATGCCCATGGACAGCCACGTCTCCACGGAGACAGACGGGTGGGGGGAGGGGGGAAGGACAGTACCTTCTCCAGCTGGGGTCAGGAGGCGGGGACAAGTAGGCGGAGTTATACGGCGAACTGTCCACCTGAGGAGACCATTGGTTAAGGAACAACAAGACAAATTATCCTTTCTCATTCTACTTCAACTTCCTACATGTAGTTTTTAACTCACGTGTCAAACTCAAGGCCCGCGATGTGTATGTGGCCCGCGAATCCGCCAGCAAAAAAAAAAAAAATTTGTATTTTATTTTTAATTTTGGAAAAGAAATGAAAAGTTAGACTTGAAAATAAAAGTATCCCCATAGTCGAAATTGTGAGATAGCATGTTGTCTGTGTACTGACATTAAAACTATCACAACAGGTGGACAGGAGAGGCAACAACCCAGAAAGAGGTTTTCCAACAAGTGATTGAGTTGAAAAAGATCGACAAATAATCCCAAAATGTCCACGAAGAGAAAAATTGATGCAGAGGGAAGAAAATGTAATGAAAGATGTGAAAGCAAATACATGTCTGTGCTTCAAGGAGAACAAACGGTCTGTCTTCTGTGTTATGATGCGTGTCGGTGATGAAGGATACAATGTACGTCGGCATTTTGACACCAAACACGGAGCTAAATTTAGCCTCCAAGAAAAACATCAAATTGTCCAAGAATTAAAAGGCAGACTGCAATCACAGCAGAATATATTTACAAAAGCTACAGCCCAGTGCATGCTAAAGGTCTGTGAGCAGGTGAGCTCCGATCAGATACAGACTTTTACAAATGTCAGTTTGTGAAGAAACACCATCGCAGACCGAGTTCAGGAACTAGCAGCAATCTAACAACACAGCTAGCTAAGAGATGAGCAGGTACTCGTCTTCTTCATTAGCTGTTGATGAAAGCACAGACAACACGGATACAGCTCATCTATCCATGTTTATAAGACCTGATCTCAGTGAGGAGCTCTTGGATGTAGCTGCCATGCAAGGGACGACGACGGGGACATTAGTGATGCAGAGAGGTGACAAAAATAGCTTTGAACAAAGTTAATGTAATAACTTGTTTGATGATATTTGTCTTCGTTATTTTCTTTAAAAGTTTAATAGTTTGATAGTGTAATGTGGATTTCTTAACCCTAAATTAAAAGGCTTTATGTTATAATAACAGAAATGTGCTTACATATATTTTTACATTTATATAACTGCATGTACAATATTTTTACACTTGAATAAACAATACTCAAATGCAGAGAAAGTTACAGAAGTGTAAAGTAAGCAGCAGAGAGTACTCTGGGTGTTGTACTCTGGCCGCTCTGAACATCTCCTCACACAGAGAATACTCTCTGTCTCAACAAGTATCCTGATATCTTGTATTGCTCTGTCTATATAGCTCCATTAGAACACATCAGTGAGCATCAGTGTTGTTCCTTCATCACCATCATCACACTGTAGTTTATTTTGACTCAATCTGTGGATTCATCCATCACTGAAAATAGTAGTCACTACTTCCTCCTGTTTATTGATCAAAACTACAGAGATTACTGATTAAACTACATGTGTGTGTCTTTAGTAGGAACCAATGGGCTTAGAACTGAGAGACACAGACAGGAAGACAGACAGGTTTGAGAGACAAACATGTTGGTTAGAAAAAAAAAATATGAAATAACTTCAGCCTTAAACTTTTTGTAGGTTTAGATCTGACAGTAGACTAAAGGATACTTGTAGGTTTAGATCTGACAGTAGACTGAAGGATACTTGTAGGTTTAGATCTGACAGTAGACTGAAGGATACTTCTAGGTTTAGATCTGACAGTAGACTGAAGGATACTTGTAGGTTTAGATCTGACAGTAGACTAAAGGATACTTGTCGGTTGCGGTACGGTCGGACTGGTGAGATGAACCGGCGGTCCCTCTGGACTCGCTCCACTAGGCCGTGATGCCGAGTGGACCGGTTGGACTCCAGAGTGGAGGGGAAGGAGCCCTAAATGAAAGAGAAACAGAGATCAAATTGGGATTTTGTTTTAATGTGTGCATTTATTCAACAACTCTAATGTCCCTCACTGGAATATAAAACAGCAACATAGAGAAAGAGAGAAACAACAAACAATTCTCTTATCAGAGCTCCACTGGTTTTAACAAATCTATTTCCAGGACATTTTAAGAGAACTCCTGTTGGTTCTATTGCAAGTCCATCATAAAACCATTTACTATGTCCGACTTTCATTTGATTCTTAAAATAATGATCTGGGTTTTTTACAGGTGTAAAACAGAACTGCTGCTCACACAACTTATATCTTACTAACTAACCCTAACTAATCTGAACCCTAACTAGCCATAACCCTCTTGAGGAACAAGTTGTAGCAGTCAGAAACACAGAAGATGTATAAAAACTACAGAAACACAGAACGGATGGTTCCAGTCACCTGGAAGTCTTGAGGGCTCCGGCCGATCTGGTTCACGTTGGGCAGAGAGCCGCCGTAGTAGAGACCCTGAGTCCTGGAGAGACGGAGCTTCTGGGCCTGAAGCTGAAGAGAAGAACAAGAACATGACGACAACAACACAACGACAACAACACAACCAATCAACTCTTTACCAAGTTAAACACGAACAAACCATCAGCAAGAACTCAAGACATACACTATACGTAAATTACATGAGTATATAATAACAATATTGTACTCGTTAGGGGTGGGAATCCCCAGAGGTCCCACGATATGATTTTATCACGATATTTAAGTCACGATACGATATTATTGCGATTTAAAACATTTTGCGATATGCGGAGTATTGCGATAACATATATTCCGATGGAATTGTCAAGCAGACAGACTGACCAACACTGTCATAAAAACCTGTCATAAATGTTGCACCTGACAACCTGAACTGTTTGTATTACAGTATACATAGTCCAACTTAACTGAATGCAAACATGTGTGTACTGCTGTACTATTACAGGTATTTTGAACAATGCAACTTGCAAAATAAATGCAGCACAACAATGGGGGATTGCCGACAAAAACCTGGTGGTTGTAACCGACAACTCTTCTAACGTGGGCGTTGCCGTTCAATTAGCGGAATTCCTGCATGTGAAGTGTTTCGCTCACACGCTCAATCTGGCTTCACAACTGGGGTTAAATCTGCCAACAGTAGCCAGGCTCATGGGGAGAGAGCGGCGCATAACTGGCTTGTTCAACAGAAGCACGGTGGCAAAACATCCGCGTTTAAATGTGGAAATGCGGACGGCACATTTCTGATTTCTTTCTCCGATGTCTCCATCTTTGTTTTAACCAACTTCCTACCAATCACGCTGACCCAGGACCTCTGCTGACCTCACCAAAAAAAACACTCAGCACCATCTAGTGGACTGAAAAAGCAATTGATTATATTATTCTAGTATCAAAAAGTTTTGTATTTGTATTTGCAATATTAATAACTTATATAATAAAAGATCGATACTTGGCTTACGTGTATCGATACAATATTGTCACGCAAAATATCACGATACTATGCTGTATCGATTCCCCCCCAGTACTCGTATTGTCCACGGCAGTAATTTAATACCCCGAATCAGATTCTGATTATTAAAAAATATAATCAACAAAACTAACTGCTGACCTCTGACCTTCTTTCACAACATATGAAGTAACGGTCTGTCTGGTACCACACACTTAACCGAGTTAGTTATTGTTAAAGAGGTAAGTTAACGATAACTAACTTAACCGAGTTAGTTATTGTTAAAGAGGTAAGTTAACAATAACTAACTTAACCGAGTTAGTTATTGTTAAGGAGGTAAATTAATAGTAACTAACTCTAAGTTACCCTGAGAGAAGTGATGGACTTTAAGAACTCTTTTAACTCTTTAATATGAATCTCACTTGATGGCCGAATCTCTCAGAACATCATTATCAGTTAAACATGTTAGCTTAAGTTATTCTTGTTAAATAAATCTGTAGAAATCATCGTGCAAAGTAGTAACAACACACTAAACTCCTCGATGTGTGAACGGAGTTCGGCTGGACGTGACAGCGACGTTCACGTAAACAACGTAACATAGTAAACAACCGAACCTTCGCAGCTAACGCGTGCTAACTTACGCTAACAACGTAACGGACAAAAACATATCGAACAGAAGCAGACACTTCTCCGAGTTACGTTGTTCTGCACTAACAAAAGTTAGTGAGCAGACAGACAGACCCTGCAGACAGACAGACAGACAGACAGACACACACACACGCACGCACGCACGCACACACACACACACACGCACACACACACACACAGACAGACAGACAGACAGCCCCCCCACCCCACAAGGCCTCTCTTCCTCCTGTCTCACCCTGGTGGAGGTGATGTCCATCATGACCTCCTGGAAGGCCGCCGTCTCCTCGGCCTGTCTCTGCGTGTGAAGCGCGATCTTCTCACTAAACTTCCGAGGGTTTGAAGACCCGGACCCGGAGCCCGAGGCGGGTCCTGGTCCACAGCCTCCTGTCGCAGACATCTTCACGGAGCGGACCGGACGACGTGACGTAGTGGAACGATTCACCAGAGAGAAGAAGGAAAGAGAAGAGGTCTCACTCTGGTGGTGCTTCTTCTTCTGCTATATTATAATGTATGATATAAGATAGATTTATATATATATATATATATATATATATATATATATATATAT
>NW_022281483.1:0-10921 GCF_004355925.1 Anarrhichthys ocellatus | reverse complement strand
TGTGTGTGTGTGTGTGTGTGTGTGTGTGTGTGTGTGTGTGTACGTGTACGTGTACGCTCACAAGTTTGTGCTCTTTGAAATTGATCTCCCCAGGAGCTCACATTTCTAGGTACATGTTTACTCTACTCTTGGTATTTTCTCTCACCGTACCCCCTCCTCTGTCTCGCTGTGCAGGAGGCAGTGCGCAAAGCCCAGGAGGAGCTGGCCAACCAGAAGGAAGTGATCATGGCTCAGGACAAAGAGCTCAAGGTGATTGCACATGTTTTTGGTGATTGCTCCTTTTTATTTTTTAAAAGGGCAGTTTGTAGGATTTGCCGTCAAACTGAACAGCCCTCCGCTCTGCGGTAACGTCAGCCTCTGAGTGCAAAACCACGGTACCGACTGTTCGCCACTTCTCGGAGGCCATGCTTACCATAATAACCGTACTATAGGAGCAACAGAAGTCTGACGTGTCAGACAACTGCTGTGACATGAAAACGCTAAAAGGCCAGTGTTTGGTTTGTCCATTCTAGGCTACTGAAGAAACATGGTGGACTCTGCTCCCTTTGTAGAGGTGAAGGGCTCATTCTAAGCTAACGCGAACACAACGATTCTTAGTTTCATGTGATAATAAACGGATGAAGACATAGTTGTGAATATTATATTCTATTTCTGCTAATAGATCCTCCCAAAATGCTCCACACTGTTCCTTTTTAATGTTGTGGTTTTTTTATCTCCTAATTTAGAAGCTTCTAGTAACTCTTTGACTTTCCTCTTTGTCTATTGCACTTTCTTAATTGTCTAGTGCTGACTTATTTTACAGCTTGGAATTTTAGGATATGACTAATTGTTTGATATTTGTTTTATTAAACTGAATGTTCCAGGGTAAGAGCACAGAGGCCAATAAGATAAGAGAGCAGAACAACGAAGTCCAGCTGAAGATCAAGGAGCTGGAACACAACATTAGTAAGCACCGCAAAGACAGCCAGGAAGCTGCTGACAAGGTACACACACACACTCACACACACTCAGTCCTCTACTTAAGTAGTGTAACTCTGTGATCTCTAAGGTCTCTGATAGTTTCATCTGTCTTCATGATCAGTGTCCTCTAAACACTCTCCATCTCTCCCCCTCGTCATAACGTTGGTCCTCCAGGTGTCTCGGATGCTGGAGGAACATGACTGGATCAGGTCGGAGCGCCAGTTCTTCGGCCAGCCCAACACCTCGTACGACTTTAAGACCAACAACCCCCGCGAGGCCGGTCAGCGGCTGAAGAAGCTGGAGGAGACCACCAGCAAGCTGGAGAGGAACGTCAACAAGAGGGCCATGAACATGCTGAACGAGGCCGAGGAGAGGGTGAGGACAGAGTAGCGAGAGAGTGTGTCAGCGAATGCAAAAAAAAAAAAGCTTTGAAAGACTCTACGTTTATCCCACACAACTGTCTTCCCTCCTGCAGTACAACGACCTGATGAAGAAGAAGAGGATCGTGGAGAACGACAAAGCCAAAATCTTGCAGACCATCACAGAGCTGGACCAGAAGAAGAATGAGGCTCTGAACGTGGCGTGGCAGAAGGTCTGCTCTCTCTCCCAGCATTATTTCCATTTGTGGCTCACTTTCATCTCACATTGGGCTCTGTACACTGAGAAACAATACACACAGCACTGCCAGTTTATTAGGTACTCTGTCTCATGGATTCGGACCTCACTGTAATTCCTGTTACGTTTCCTTCCCTTCTATTATTTCCCTTCCTCTACAGGTAAACAAGGACTTTGGCTCTATTTTCTCCACTCTGCTGCCAGGGGCCACTGCTAAGCTGGCTCCCCAACAGGGCTATGGTGTCCTGGAAGGTCTCGAGTTCAAGGTGGCCTTGGGCAGCACCTGGAAGGAGAACCTCACCGAGCTCAGCGGTGGGCAAAGGTCAGCAAAAACAACACTTCTATGGCCATCGCCATTGTTTTGTCTATTTTTAGCAGCATGGGTGTAACGGTTTCCATGGACGATGAATGAAGTCCGTCCCCCGTATTGAGCGTCCTCTTTGCGTCTGTGTGTTCAGATCACTGGTGGCCTTGTCGCTCATCTTGGCCATGCTGCTGTTCAAACCAGCTCCCATCTACATCCTGGACGAGGTGGACGCGGCCCTGGATCTCTCGCACACGCAGAACATCGGACAGATGCTGCGCACACATTTCAGACACTCCCAGGTATGCAGGCGTTCTGATAACCTCACGTAGACTAGTGCGGCCATGAATTCTTAGTTCCGGGTGCATCAAAGAGCAATACATGCACACGAGTGACCTTCCTAAATTTTCTCTCTCCCTGCAGTTCGTGGTGGTGTCCCTGAAGGACGGCATGTTCACCAACGCCAACGTCCTGTACAAGACCAAGTTCGTCGACGGCATGTCCACGGTGTCGCGGACGGCGCTCAGCCAGAGTGACGCCAACCTCCCGCAGAAAGGCCAGGACAAGGCTCGTCAGAAGGACAAGAGGAACAAACTGCTCATCAGCTAATCGCTGCACAGCCACATTCTAAATGTGCTCTGGCAGCTCAACTTCTGGCAATCAATTGTGTATACATTTCCTCTGTCGTTAGCCTTTGCTCTTTTCTAATAGTTTATATGGCACGTGTTTGTTCAGCAAGTGTGGACTTTCTTCACATCTTTGTGTATTTTAAACCTTTTCAACTGTAAATGTCTTTTTTTTTTTTTTTTCTAAAGTGTCCTTGTTTATTCTGTCTCTTTTCCAGTCCGTGTTCATGCTCTTCTGCCATACATTGTCAGTTTGATATGCAGCTATGCAACGTGTCCATATGTTTTAGTAAATAAAGCAGGTTAAATATACATACTTTGTACTTTGATTGGATGAAACTAAAAAACCAAAACCTGCAGTGTTGGACACTAGAGTGGTCAGACAATTTATCTTTATTCACGTTACAAAAATCTTCAGGCCACACTATTTGGTTGCCGAGTTGCAATTTTACAGTTACATTTCATAGACTTTATTAGCAAACAAATAACACTTACTGCCAAGATGATAGTCACTATTTAACCGGATTGTTTGAACATCAAATGTACCAGATTATTGCATACAGTAATACACCAACCATAAAAATAACTTCATATTTTTGAGTTTGAGTGACCATAACCCTCTAGGAATGTTTGCTTGTCTTCCTTAAAAATACAAGTTCTGGAGGATTGTTTGCTTTGGTTCATGTCAAATGCATCAGTTACAGCTGGGTCTTGTACTAAGTCACATGATATTTGATTGGCTGTTAGATGAACCTCACCAGAATGTACAACTAGATAATGCAGCTGAGATGTAAGCATTTATTTACCCGAGATGAATAACTTAACATGCGGCTAGAGTGCATGATGTTTTTTCTGACCGTCAACCATGCAAGTTCAACCTTTCGTTATTGTTTGGGTTTGTACCCAACGAATACATGTCTCATCAATATGTGTGACCATGAGTTTGAATTGCTGAGAACTCAACACCATCTTGTTTGTTTGATTTTAAAAACCATCATTCCTTATTAGGACAAAAAGAAAGTCACTTGTCAAAATTGTCACGGTAGTTTTATTTTATCATCGGGGTAGTTTTATTTTATCATCGGGGACAAATTCAAACAACTGTAGCATCACTTTCAACTGAACAGGTTTTTTAAATTTTTTTTTTATTGTTTATTCCTTTCTCAAGAGCGTACTCAATTTGCTGTAGTCTTGCTCATTCACCTCAAACAGGAGACAGAGAAACCTCAGCACTTTCACCACTGCTCAGCAGCGGTGGTGAAACAGTGAGGAACGCCCTGCTGCTGTTCTGATATTTGATGAGTAGGCAAACCCACAACAGTAGTAAAAGTCCCCATTTTGGGGCTCTAGATATACAGTGTCCACAAACCCAACACATTGGTTTATATAGCATTTATTTTCATTATGTTACCATCCATTTAAAGGATCAAAATAAAAATTAACACATTACAATAACAGCCTCGCCCTCCACCACTTCGTCACTGCGAGTTGTGTTACTGTAGTCTCTTCAAGCTTCGTCAGCCGCTAAACATGAAATCAGCGTGTGTGTGTGTGTGTCAGCTTGCGTAATATGGATAAGTAATGCAGTGACTTGAGAGATTTGTGAATATCCGTTTAAGAGAAGATAACTGAATCAAAGACCTCAGACTGAGGAGTGTGTGATGCGTTTCGTTCGACTAATAAAGAAGTAAAAGAAAAAGTTGATGCTCCATTTGGTTGTATTCTGTGTTTATGACTGCATGTATCTGGCTGGCTTGGTGAGCTCTATATGTGTGTGTGTGTGTTCAGGGTTGGCTCTGGATGTGTCTGCGTAGCTCCTGGGCCTTATCCCTCAGGTCCGGCCTGCTGTCGGTCTGCAGCGTTGATAGCGAGCGCTGCAGCTGCTCCCGGCTCTTCACGGACATGCAGTCCCACTGTTCGCTCTCTGTTAACACCACAGGCAGGGGAACAGTTCGTCAGTGACGGATGGATCAAAGTAGAGCATACACATGTTCATTATTTATATGCGCGTGTTGGAGCGTGTCACATTCACGCTCGCTCTGGTCAGAGGGATATGCCCCCAGAAACCCTTACCTCCAGTTCTCTTTACGATCACATCCACAACCGACAAGGCCTCCGTCCTCACAGTCGAGTAGCTTTTGTTTTCTGGATAGGAGAACAAACATGGTGATAATGTGTCGGCGTACGATACTAGAATACTACACTGACATTGTGAGGCTCTTACCTAAAGGGTGAGTGAGAGCGCCGCAGGTCTCTGCGAGGATCTGAGACAATGCGTCAAAGTCTTCACCGCCCTTCTCGAGCAGCAACAACCTACGGAGAAAAACATCACACGCACGGAGTCAACATAACCGATTAGCATGACTGATAGACTCAGGGTTTAGGACACGTTTGTCTGGATTGGCCCTTACCCCTTGAAGTACGCCTTCATGGACTGGAGAACGGCGAGCTGCACTTTCCAGGTGCTTAGCTTGAGCTTCTCACACATCAGACTGCACACCGCCGCCTGGAAGCGAGCTACAGACAGACAGAGTTCACAACATTGTCTAACTACGTTAGGACACCTTGAAAATCCCACTAGCTCGTCAGTGCAGTACATGAGGACCACAACAAATCGGAGTCAAAAGTCCAGATGTGCGTTTGTTTAAAAAAAAAAGTAAATGAAAATGATTTGAAGCCTCAAACCCTGCTGCATAATGTGTGTGAATGTTAATAAGTGTCTGGGATTCATATTTTTCACAACGTATGAACAAGTCTACAGCTTGATTAGGTTACGGGTTTATTGACTTCCCTGAAGCAGTCATCTGGTGGTCCAGTGGTGTGTGTGTGTCTTACTCTGAGTCTGCTGGTTTCTGGGCCAAGCCTTTCCAAGAGTCTCAAAAGCACAGAGCAGGGCTTCCGTCTGCAGCTCCTTCTCCTTCGAGTCCTTATCGTCATCCCCCTCCCGCAACCTGTGTGCCGCGCCGCCGCTCTGTGGGCAGTTCTGTTGGGGACATCGGTCAGATAGAGTGAACACAGTTCAAACAGGTGTCTCAATGATGTCTGCCGATATGGCAAACGAGCGGTATCAGATGAGTAGACGGGATTTAAACCTTCTTGATCAGGGGGAAGAGGATCTCCGCCATGTCGCTGAACCGGTCCTCCTGGCTGCTCTGGAGCACGTCTCCGGCGCAGCGCACAGCGGCCATTTTGTACACCAGACTCTCCTTGCGGCATTCCTTGAACACGAGCTCCAGCACCTCGGAGACGCTGGGTTGGCCCACGCACGGCTTCTTCAGCTCCGCACTAAGAGCCGGAGGAACAACGGAAGCAATTAAAACTCTGGTAAATGAATGTTGTCCTTCAAATAAGACTGGCATTAGTGGGTAAAATAAACAGCTCTGCAAGGACTCTCACCTGCATTTCGAGACGACGGATCCAATGGCTTTCAGTAGCTCCTCCTGAAACAATAAAACAAAGATATAAAAAAAAATGTATTTTGTGACAACTATCTCCTCCTCGCTGTTGTTCAGCCGCTACCTTGCCCGCCCATGTGCGTCCGGACAGCCCCTGCATCAAAGCCGTTAGCACCATGCCGAGGTGCGGCGCCACCAACGAGCCCGTCTGTTCCTTGGCAACGGTTGCCATGGCAGCTGCACCCTGAGCCTTCATCTTCCAGGACTGGGACTGCAGGGCCTTCTGCGTGATGGCGATCAGCTCTGTCATGTAGAGTCTGATGCCCCCGAAGCTTCCTGGAGTCAAAGAGAAGTTCAGAGAATAGAAGCTAATACGTAGAGATTAGAGTTTTTTTCTATATCCACGTAGTCTGTCATTTATCTGTTTACATATGTAATTGGTTCTCACCCGGGACGTTGTCCTGCCACACCTCAGCCCACAGCGTGGCATCGTGGGCCTCTCCTTTCTCCTCATCGGGACCCGGCGCCTGATGCATTCCCAGGAAGGCCAGCGGCAGAGCCACCCCCGCGTTGCCCTTCAGCACGTCGGGGCTGTAGTGGCTGATGGCGTGCACGGTCAACACGCATGATGACTTGTACACCGGCTCTGGGAGTCAGAGAGAGAAGAGAGTCGAGGAGAAGAAGAAGAGAGCGGGTGTCCCAAAGGTGCCGTTGGGTTTAATGCACAAACAGAATCATTATATCGAGGACAAATCGACTTCTCTGCCGCCTCACCTTCCTTCTCCAGGTACCAGCCGTTGAGCTTCAGTAGTAGTTTCTCTACGCTGCTGTCTTTTGCTGTCTGATGGGGGGGGGGGAAACAAGTGCAACCAGCTATGCTTACTAAGTCACTGAGAACGAGCCATGCTGTAATTATTAGAATAAAAATGCTTGAGCAGGAGTGGTGCTTACCCTGACTAGGTGTCCCAAAGCAAAGGCAAACGCTTTCTGTACGACAGTGCTCCTGTCATGGATGCCATTCAGCAGGGCACTCATCAGCTTACCTGGAAACAACGACAACAATATCTTTATCGTCAGTTCGCTCGCATTAAACATTAAAAAACACATTCCAGGAAGAGATGAGCTTCGTCTACCCGAGTATGTGGTGAGGTCCTGGGGGCACTGCACTGCGAGTGAGACGATGACACTGGCACAGCCTCCCTGTGCCGAAAAACAGAGAGACGAGCATAAACACGCCGACTCGACACGCTGCATCTTTACATACGTACGGGAGGCAAGGAGCCGACATTCAAGACACAGCTTGGATTTAAAAAAAAGAATCAAAGCATCAACCACTTGCACAAAATCTAGGAATTAGAGACTACATAGGTGTGTGTGTGTGTGTACCTTGGTGCCCAAGCCGACTCCACTCTTGAGCAGCTCACAGAGCCGGGGGACCAGCTCTCCCAGCACGGAGACGTCCAGGTGCTGCAGACACTGAGCACAGGGACACACACAAGACGGATCCTCACTAAACAGATCGCATCGGCTTTTGTCACATTTTGTCAAATTAATCCGGATGTTTTGTTTCATACCATGTTAACGGTCTCCATCATCGGAGAGGACTTGGCCGCACTCAGCCTGGCAGCGTCCATGGCACTCTAGAGAAGTGATTCAAGAAAGAAATATTTTTAAAAAAAAATAAATAAATAAAAAAAAAAAAAAACGTACAGGCTCCGGTTGCCAGACTTTGGGGTGGAGATGCGGCGGACAACTGAGGGTACCTTCTCCTGCTCTGTGGCTCTGAGGCTGAGGTAGTTGAGGACCTGAGGCTCCAGGGTGCTGAGGGCCTCCAGCAGGGCCGGGATCAGCCGGGAGGCGTGAGGCTTTAGTCTGGCGCCCGCCGTCTTACTGACCTTCACCAGGGTCTGGATGCTGGCAGGGAATTTAATTGATTAGTTCAGGGACAACAAGGCACGAGCTACAACCTGGTCAACGTGGCGACTGAAACAAAAAGAGCCACACTGCTCAACGTCAAAACATTGTCACCCAGTTTGCCATCTACCGCGCACTTCTAAAATGTCAGACATGCAGCATGAGCTGCATCATAACTAGCACCTTCAGATCGAGGTCAGAGCCCCCGTATGGAGGGTAGACGGTACCTTAGCGAGCGGACCTCCGACACATTGCTGACAATGCCTTTTTCCAGCAGGGTGGGCAGCAGCACCGCCACGGTCCTCTGGGCTGCAGAGCCCGTAGACTCGCACATACGAGTACACACCTGGACAGACGGGTGACACGAGACACTTGTACCGTGAACACGCAAACAACCACAGAGGCCGCTGTTGGGACCAACAGTTTTACCTTGCTGAGCGTCTTCAGCGTCAGGTCTGCTGCTTTCCTCACAGACTCCTGAAATGCAAGACGACACGGTCAGAAACGCGTTACAAAATAACGCAATACTTATTGTAGTTATTCTGCTGTGCGTGTGTAATGTCTGCCCTACATGACAGTCTCATAGGATTCATCATCTCGTGTGTCCATCCACACAATGTGTCAGAGCTATCCGCTGCTCTTGGATCATTTCCCGCTCACCTTGATGTCATCGAGGACTCTGAACAGCGTCTCCCACATTTCTGCCAGGTGATCGATGAGGTCGTCAGCCTGGCGGCCGCGAATCAGGTCGTTGAGGGCGAGGCAGCTGGAGGGGAAATCAATCCATCAGAAGCAGATCTATCATCTGACTTTTACATCACAGCGAAGGCTTCTTTACCGTAGGACTACAATATCTAAATACTGTATATAAAAAAATAAAACCTAGATAGAAACTAGAACATGCATTTTGGAGTATTTTATCTTTTCAGTCAATGACTAAGCTAAATAGAAATGAATTTAAATAGAAAAGTACTCCTACTAATGTTTAGTGTGTGTGTAGTTACTGTACCTAGACTCGCGGACTCTCCAGGTGGTACTGGTCAGGTTGGAAATCACATCCTGCAGGATCTCCTTCAGATACTTATCCACCTGAAAGGCACCAGAACAAACCAGCATGCTCGCGTTACTTCTAACGATGTTATTTTATATCTAATTTCACACCCGTTTGTTTTCTATGTTTTTTTTGTATGTCGCACAAGACCGAGCTCCTACCAGGGTCTTGTCAGTGACCAAGGCGTCCCAGATGCTGGTCATGGCCTGACGAATGCTCAGGTTGGGGTCAAACTGGTAGCGGTACAGGCGGGGCACGATCTGGGGCAGGAAGGGGGCCAGCTGCTCCCCGGCCTTGGATGCGATCATGTTGAAACCAAAAGCTGCCCCCTGGAAGGAGGAGAGGTCAGGGGGAAGGAAGGGTGAGACGGGCCCAGATAGTCAAGAGAAGGGGCACATGTGGCAGAGGGGAAATTGACTTGGCGACGACGATGCGCGGATGCGATACCTTGCGGGAGTTCCACATGGCATGATGATTGGCCAGGTTCATGAACTTGTAGACGAGATCCGGTTGGTTCAGGTCGCTGGCCAGCGAGCAGAGCTCCTTGTATGTGGTCAGGCCGTGACTGTCCATGAGAGAGGAAGGTCAGTGTGTGCACACAAAGCATTTCCACTACATTTGGGAAGGGCAGAAATGTCTAACAGTGGGGACATCAGACTTACCCGTCAGGTGTTTTCCCCAAACCTTCTCCTTGGAACACCTCTGTATCTTCTGAAACGGCGTGTTTCACTCTGTTCGCAAAGACAAACAAGAATTTAACAATATCTGTATGAACACTGAGAATGTTTCAACCTTATCCCCCCCCCCCTCTGCAGAAAGGACGCTACAGCCTCCCATGCCTCTTTCTACTGTTTCACTCTGTCCTCCTTTACTCAACCATCCACTCGCCTTTTGCCAGTCATCAGTGTTTCCACCAGAGTAGACACCAGCTCTTGCTGGTCCGCCTCTCCTCCCATCTCATAGACCAGGCCCAGGCCTTTAGACGCCACATCCTGACTCAACTCTACGTGAAAGGAGAGGGCGAGCAAGGGGGGCGATGGTTAGTTTTGTAATGTTGTACATTTAAAAAGCATGAGCTGGTGTGAAGTAATAACGGAGTCAGATTAGACTCAAGTCTCTTCTTACCATCAGGGTCCGAGAGGACAGAGATGAACGCCACCTGAATCTCCTTCAAATGGGACTGGAAGAGTCAAGGCAAAAGTTTGTATTACGGGTTTGATGTATGTACAAGTCTATGTTCTTTTATTCTTTGCGACAAAACAAAATGTAGCCTTCAAGCTCTGATGAGTTCTTTCTCATTAGGAGAAAAAGGCATTAGTGTATTTTCTACAGCTAAATGCACGCGTGGCGTGCAAAGGTCTTAACTCCAGATCTCACTCACCAAAAATAGGACAAAGCATAATTAAGTATTACACAAATAGTTTTGTAATATTTAAAATCACAAACTCTTCTTAACTCAAGTCGCTATGTGAGGCTTTGCATAAACAGTTGCTGCCTAAGTGTTCCCTCTCTTGGTAACTGTGACCCCGTGCCTCTTCACTTTCAGAAGTGTACAGTTGTACCAGACGCTCACCGTGATCTCCTTGTGTTGGCTGAGTTTCTTCACCAGAGACAGCAGCCATATGCAGGCGGCCTGTCGGACATGAGGGTTCTGGCTGGGTATGTACCTGGCCAGGACGGACGCGAGGACAAACGGAACCACGTCGTTATTTTTCACATCTAACAGAAAAAGGAAGAGAGTGGAAACATTTTTAAAGGGAGAAAAAGATATACTTGTTTTGTTGAAGGGGCATTCGAGGTGTTGATAAAGAAACATCAATACAATTAATACTCGGGTTAATCAAATTTGTCACATATCCGATAACTAGCAATGCAGAATTGCTAGACAGATAATTTGTCTTTCATCATTATGCATTTCACCGCGACAACCGCTGTCAGTGTGCAAGAGACCGCTTGACGACTGTGATCACTTTAATAATAGCAACGTGAAGATACTGGACAACCAAAATCAATCAAATGGGAACACAGCTTGAGAAATGACCTAATTCCCGAATCA
>NW_022281482.1:0-10925 GCF_004355925.1 Anarrhichthys ocellatus | reverse complement strand
TGCTCCTGAGATTACCTGGTACTCATGCTCCTGAGAGCACCTGGTACCCATGTTCCTGAGAGCACCTGGTACCCATGTTTCTGAGAGCACCTGGTACTCATGTTCCTGAGAGCACCTGGTACTCATGCTCCTGAGAGCACCTGGTACCCATGTTTCTGAGAGCACCTGGTACCCATGCTCCTGAGAGCACCTGGTACTCATGCTCCCCTTTTATTTGTTTTTGATGGTCTATTTGCCCACATTTGAAAAAGGGTAAATAGACCATAAAAAACAGGAGATGCTCAAATATACTGAAATAATAAAATATATGAAAACAGAGAAATTTAAGATAATAAATATGATAGAATTATTAAATAAATATATACCCAATGTTTAGTAAAAGAGCATTAAAACACTTAAGTTTTTTGAAATTAAAAAAATAAAACACTGGGGGAAAAATGTATTGGATTAATAATCGAAGTAACCACCAGATGAACAAAGTCATCGTTAGTTGCTGCCCTAGTAATAACAGTTCCCTTTGTTTGCTACGGTCCGTCTAGCCGATCATGATATTGCTGTGTCATTGTTTTTTCTGAGCGTCTTTTTTTCAATTGTTCCCAATAATCAGAGAGCGCATGCGGCCGCCTAGAGCTAAAGCGCTGCACCCGACATCTTATTGAGATTTCTGAGCTTCCAGTTTAAAAGCTCTGAACTTTCCAGAAAAGCACTGCTGACGTCACTGTAGTAAATGGAAGAAGCCGTGTCTCCTAAACTTTATACGTCAGACAAATGTTTTATTAATAAACACTCTAACGTCAAAGACTGAAACGGCTATTAGTGGGAGCATATAATCCGGGCGGACACTGAATGCTGCCTGCGAGTGTTGCGCTTTTAACGTTGTACGTCTGGCCTTGCTTCAACGGTACGGCTGTCAGACTGACATTTGACAAGCTCATTCATACAAAGTATGAAGGACATGTCCCCTAATTTGTGCTCATAGTTAAAAAACATTGTCAAACAATAAATTATAGCCCAAATAGATAATATAAAAGCAAAGGAGCAACACTAATCTACCATACAAGAGGTTAGAGTGGTGATATGTTGTCAAGACGTGATGTGGACACGTTGTGTCCACATCACGTTGTGGCCCTAACAATGTTTGCTATTGCTTCTACTATTTCTGTTGCTGGTTTTACAATATCAAGTGCCTTTTAGTACCTCACAAATAGAGTATTATTATTATTATTATTATTACTATTATTCTGCTGGACAAGGGGGTCCTCAGTTGCTGAGCAATGAGCAAAAGGTCTTCACAAGTGAGAGTAAGATGCTACATGAGATCAACAGATGGATTGGTTGTGGCTTCAGGTGTGGCCATTGTGCTGGACTACTGAGTGGAGCCTGAAGGTGAAGCTCTCACTTAGCAGTCAATCTACGTTCCAAGCCTCATGGTCATAAGGTTTGAGGTGTGACCAGATGAAGGACATTGTGGACATGAGCAGAAGAGATCAGTGTCCTTGGCGGGGTGGGCCGGTTAGGAGCTGAGACATCTGGAAGGACCTAGGAGTTGAACTGCTGTTCCTTTGCTTCAGAAGAAGCCAGTTTAAATGGTTTTGGAATCTGATTATGAGGCCTCCTGGAAGCCTTTCTCGTCCAACTGGGAGGAGACCCCGGGACTGGAGGAATTACATATCCCATCTGGCCTGGGAATGTCTTGGGATCCCCAGGATGAGCTGGAGTACATGGCTGGACAAGAAAGACGAATGGACTTGTTGCAGAGGCCCTCGGAAATGTCAGAAAATGGATTGGCAGGATGACTAGAAATGACAAAGCCATGAAAATAAGACCAAAGTGGTGTGAAGCTGGAATTCCCCACTACGTTTCTGTATAGATATGCGTGCTACACAAGAGCAAGGTGCTGCTGATTCACGTTGTACCTCGGGCCACAATGCACCAACTGTGCTGTGCGCTCAAAACCCGGCAATGTTTACACAATAATCAGATCACTGTTGATAAGATGTTTCGAGGAACGCTCTATTAGTATTCCTTTTTCATGCCTGACTAATAACTGACAGCTCCCACGACCACTTAGTGCTACAATATCAGTTCACCCTCCAGATTCCACCTCAAACATGATGTTGTGCTGCTGTGTGTAACCTTTTGGCTATGTTTATTTAAGGATATACCGAAATATATTGTTTTACAACTTGGGTCTTATTCTTGTTGTTTTGTGTGCCATTTCTAATAATAACAAGGAATATTGTAATAACCAAGCTAATTGCTGAGATCTGGGAACATATCAACATCGGTAAAGATTAGTCAATGGGTTAAGAAACTGTATATAGACTTCCCTCTCCTGTGCAAAAGTGAAGCCAAAATAGTCCAGATATGGCCGCTGCCATCTTAAACCAAGCCCAGCCACAGCTTGATTCCTGATGATAATGATAATATCTCTATAAATACATGAAGGATCAAACTGATGCATGTTCTGTTACACAGACTCGGGATTCGTCAAACTGCTGACACTGATATGAACACACACGCCAGTCCACAGTGCTGGCTAGCCTTACTGTCAGTGGAAACTTTGCTAAGCTAGTTAGTTTATGTCTATGTTTGAAACAGACAATCGGTTATTTAAGATATACTCAAAATGACAGAAACCATCTTTGGGGAGAATGTATTTGATGTGTACTTTTGGCCCATGTCCCATCTGCTCATGTGAAGGGGGCGGGGTTTATCACGTATACTGCGGCCAGCCACCAGGGGGCGATCGATATGTTTTGGCTTCACTTTTGGGGGAGCCTCATGTCAACCATTTTTATATTCAACCTATGAGTCAGACCATCAGACAGGTTAGTCAAACAAAAAAAGAGTTAGCCAGCTGCTAGCCCTCTGTGGTGTCAAAGGAGACACTGAAGTGGCCTTGTTCTGGATAAATACCTCTTCCACTTTTACTGTGGAGTCTTCTGAATTATTAAATGCAATATCTACATATATGAGCCTATTGTTTTGAAGAAAATTAATGTAGGTGCTGCACACAATCTAATAATGCGTGTGTGTGTGTTTCAGACCGTGGAAAGGGAAGGCAGAGACAGGCCATTTTAGGAGAACACCCATCGTCCTACAGTGATAACGGCTACGGTAAGACACCTAGAATGAAACTGGTAACTGAATCTGCTGCCGAACACAAGGCTGCTATTTACTCGACAGATCCTCATACCGCTGAGGTGAAACGTGACACTTCCTCACCTACACACACATTCACTTAGCATCGGTGTAGTCTGCCAGGCGTGTACTGGTCAGAGGTGCAGCAGTGGGTATACCTTCACCTGCATTGGGAAACAGATCCCTGCCACGCTCATTGATGCAAAGAGATAGTTTGCATGTTTTTGAAGTGGGTTTGTATGAGGTCATTATTCATAGTCAGTGTGTTGCCTACAGTAGATAACGGTCAGAATGCAGAAAGCTTGTACTGACTTTAAACCGCTTAAAGAAAGGCCCACCAAAAATATCAATATCAGTTTAAGAGTACGCTATCTTTGCTATATTTACCTAGCTGTTAGCATCTCAGCTCCTACCGTCTCTGCCTCCTCAGGTTCACCCTGCCCCCTGCTGCCTCTGCCTGGCAACAGCAGGTACAAGCTGACCTCAGCGGACGTTCCAGACATGGTGTCCTATCCGCTGCCCCAGTCCTCCTCCTCATACTCTGCCCAGACCCCCAGCTCCGTTGCCATGGTTAGCGGCCTCCATTCATCCAAGATGAACTGCACCCGCATCTTCAACCTCTTCTGCCTGTACGGCAACATTGAGAAGGTAGGTGTGTTTGAATTTCTTAAAGGGGGTCTTTGATGGCTCGCTGTTTCATAATGTCTATTATAGAAACAAAGAAACTGTTGTAACTATGGTGTCACACCAGCCACTGCTGTTTGGGTGATTACGTTTTTGTCCACATCACTAACATTGTGATCTCGTTAATATCCAGAATGAAAGAGTGATTATAGCGAGCCAAACCTGTTTCAGTCTCCACCCGGCTATTGTTTTCAGATACACTCGAAAAGTTGTGAACCTATCCTTTTTATTAGTGTTCTATCTGAAAAGGTGAGTCGTGTATGTTGCTTCTGTAAGACAGCTGGTCACAGTGTGTGTGTGTGTGTGTACGTTCAGGTAAAGTTTATGAAGAGTGTTCCTGGCACAGCGTTGGTTGAGATGGGAGATGAGTATGCTGTGGACAGAGCCATCACACACCTCAACAGCATCAAGGTGTTCGGCAAGAGACTCAATGTCTGGTGAGAAGTAGATCAACCCACACACTCTTTATTATTGTCATTATTTATTATTTATAGGTTTGTTATCATGTCTGTCAAATGTAAATGTCCTAAATGATACATCCAAAATGTTTCACATCTATCTCAGTCCGTGTTAGAAATAGTCTAATATATGCATAGAAGGACCTGCGGCTCTATAGGTTCATTCATCTCCTCATTAGTCTTTTCAACTCGTTTTGCCTTTTGAAATGTGGAAAACTATAGTAGTAGATGCCAAGTCACAAGTTCCCAGAGTCGGAGGTGACGTCTTCAGATATTTATCTAACAATCCAAAAAGCCAAAGATTATTAATTGACTGTTATAGAACAGAAACATTTGAGATGATAAAAACAAATGTTACTTTAACATGTTAAACACCTTTTGTGTTTGTGGATCAAGTGACAAAATCCGGTTCTGAAAAGTGAAGCCGATGCTGAAGTGTCTTAAAGCTGTATTCTCTCTAGTGTCCACCAGGGGGCGACTCCTCTGGTTGTATAGAAGTCTATGAGAAAATGACTCTACTTCTCTCTTGATTTATTACCTCAGTAAACATTGTAAACATGAGTTTATGGTCTCAATCTCTAGTTTCAAGTCTTCTTCAATACAGCATGATGTTCATTTAGTACATTATGGTCCATTTAGAGTCAAACAGACCATAAAGCAGGGGATGCTTTAGGGCGGGCTTACTGTGATTGACAGGTCTCTGCCAAGGCGTTGTCCTGTCTGGTAGTTGTCCGTCTTTTAACTTTAACCCTTTCACAGCATGTTTTCACTTCATCAAAGTTAATTGTAACATTTTTATGCATAAAAATGTCTTATTCAGCGTTCAGTTGTAATTAGCTCCACCCTTTAGTGACACTTCTGGTTGCAAACAAACAAGATGGCGACGGCCAGAAAACAAGATGGCAACAGCCAAAATACCAAACTCAAGGCTTTAAAGCCAGTCCACAACCCAACAGGTGAAGTCACAGTGTAATAATACAACTAACAATACATTTAATGAAACAATGGGACGATCAAAATGTTCTTGATCCCTTTGATGTCAACCAAACAAATAATTTGATCAACTATATATAAATCTATAAAGCTGATATCAGAGGTGCAGTTTCTCACATGGACGTAGTCTCCGTGACGCGACCCAGAGGTTTCTGGGAGCCGTTGTGAAGCTCATAGTGGGCTTCTCTGGCCGTCACCATCTTGGCAGTGCCACAGCCCTCAAAATGATGGTGATTATGATTTTGGCCATAATGGTGCAGCCCTGGTTTGGATGCTTCAGCAGTAGATGAGGTCCCTGCCCCGTGGCCTGTGGGTGGCGCTTTAAAGCCAACAGTCTCAACATTTGATTCTTTTCAACTGCTTTGGATGTTTTGATGTCACGACTGCATACAGACCTGACATGTTGTCAGTGTGTTGATGGTATTTGGGCTGTGTTCTGTAGAACACGTAGACGTGCATGATTGGATCAGGTGACTGTGGTGTTGTGTTGTGTGCAGTGTGTCGAAGCAGCACGCAGTGATCCCCAGCCAGGTGTTCGAGTTAGAGGACGGCAGCAGCAGCTACAAGGACTTTGCCATGACGAGGAACAACCGCTTCAGCAGCGCCGGACAGGCCTCCAAAAACATCATCCAGCCTCCGTCTGCAGTGCTGCACTACTACAACGTCCCTCCGTGCATATCACAGGAGCATTTACTGAAGGTACGGCCCCTCCGTCTGTTGTACTTTAAAGTACTTCCCCGTCTCTGGTAGAGTGAAGGTTCTGAGGTTTTGCAATATTAAGTTGCTCTCTTTACATTATGGAATAATTACTGTTTACTTATTTGCAAATCTCTTCAGCAAAACTATAGTTTTGTTAGGATTGTATTAATAAGTCCCCAATTCTTCAAAAACATCCATCCATCCATCCATTTTCCTCCGCTTATCCGGGGTCGGGTCGCGGTGGCAACAGGCCAAGCAGGCTGACCCAGACTTCCCTCTCACCGGCAACATGTTCCAGCTCATTCTGGGGGATCCCGAGGCGTTCCCAGGCCAGCTGGGAGATGTAATCCCTCCAGCGTGTTCTGGGTCTTCCCCGGGGTCTCTTCCCAGTTGGACGTGCCTGGAAAACCTCCAGTGGGAGGCGTCCAGGAGGCATCCTAATTCGATGCCCGAACCACCTCAGCTGACTCCTTTCGACGCGAAGGAGTAGCGGCTCGACTCCAAGC
The DNA here is from genome assembly GCF_004355925.1 of Anarrhichthys ocellatus. Lineage (NCBI taxonomy): Eukaryota > Metazoa > Chordata > Actinopteri > Perciformes > Anarhichadidae > Anarrhichthys > Anarrhichthys ocellatus. The sequence continues at coordinate 4,441 of NW_022281482.1, read as the reverse complement.
TCCCTCCTGATGACCGAGCTCCTTACCCTATCTCTAAGGCTGAGCCCGGCCACCCTACGGAGGAAGCTCATTTCGGCCGCTTGTAGCCGCGACCTTGTCCTTTCGGTCACAACCCAGAGTTCGTGACCATAGGTGAGGGTAGGAACGTAGACCGAGTGGTAAATTGAGAGCTTTGCCTTCCGGCTCAGCTCTCTCTTCACCAAGACGGTCCGGTGCAGCGCCTGCTTTACTGCTGCAGCCGCACCGATCCGTCTGTCGATCTCCCGCTCCATCTTACCCTCACTCGTGAACAAGACCCCAAGATACTTGAACTCCTTCGCTTGAGGTAGGCACTCCGTCTCCACCTGGAGGGAGCAATCCACCGGTTTCCGGCAGAGCACCATGGCCTCAGATTTGGAGGTGCCAACTCTCATCCCCGCCGCTTCACACTCGGCTGCAAACCGCCCCAGTGAATGCTGGAGGTCACGATCCGAGGAGGCTAACAGGACCACATCATCTGCAAACAGCAGAGACACGATCCCGAGACCCCCGAACCTGACGTTCTCCACCCCCAGGCTGCGCCTAGATATCCTGTCCGTGAAAGTCACGAACAGGACCGGAGACAAAGGGCAGCCCTGGCGGAGGCCAACACCCACCGGGAACGTGTCTGACTTATTGCCGAAAATGCGGACACAGCTCCTACTGCAGTCGTACAGAGACCGGAGTCGCCCGTTGTAATGGGTCCGGCACCCTATACTCCCGCAGCACCCCCCACAAGAACCCCCGAGGGACCCGGTCGAAAGCCTTCTCCAAGTCCACAAAGCACATGTAGACTGGTTGGGCAAACTCCCAGAACCCCTCCCTCTTGCGAGGGTAAAGAGCTGGTCCACTGTTCCACGGTCGGGACGGAATCCGCATTGCTCCTCTTGAATCTGAGGTTCGACAAACGGTCGGAGCCTCCTTTCCAGCACCCGGGAGGCTGAGTAGTGCGATACCCCGGTAATTCGGGCACACACTCCGGTCCCCCTTTTTGAAAATGGGAACCACCACCCCGGTCTGCCAGTCCATGGGCACTGATCCCGACCCCCATGCGACATTGAAGAGGCATGTCAGCCAGGACACCCCAACTATGTCCAGCGCTTTCAGCATCTCAGGGCGGATCTCATCCACCCCCGGCGCCTTGCCATCAAGGAGCTTTTTGACTACCTCAGCGGCCTCTGCCAGGGATATGGGTGAGCCTCCCCCTAGATCTTCAGGCGCTGCCTCCTCTGCAGAGGACATGTTGGTCGGGTTTAGGAGTTCCTCAAAGTGTTCTTTCCACCGCCCGACGATGTCCCCTGTCCAGGTCAGTAGTTTCCCCCCCCCTGCTGAGAACAGCCTGGGGTAAGCCCCGCTTTCCCTTCCTGAGCCGTCGGATGGTTTGCCAGAACCTCCTTGAGGCCAACCGAAAGTCCTTCTCCATGGCCTCCCCGAACTCCACCCATGCCCGAGTTTTAGCATTCGTGACCACTGCAGCTGCAGCCCTTCTGGCCTGCCGGTACCTGTCAGCTGCTTCGGGAGACCCCTGGGCCAACCAGGCCTTGAAGGTCTCCTTCTTCAGCTTGACGGCTTCCCTCACCTCCAGTGTCCACTACCGGGTTCTCGGGTTGCCGCCACGACAGGCACCGATGTCCTTCCAGCCACAGCTCCTAGCGGCCGTGTCCACAATAGAGGCTTTCAACATGGTCCATTCGGATTCCATGTCCCCAACCTCCCTCAGGATATGTGAGAAGTTCTTCCTGAGGTGGGAGTTAAAGACCTCCCGGACGGGGTCCTCCGCCAGATGTTCCCAGTTCACCCTCACTACACGTTTGGGCTTGCCGGGTCTTTCCAACCGGTTCCCCTGCCATCTGATCCAACTCACCACCAGGTGGTGATCAGTTGACAGCTCTGCTCCTCTCTTCACCCGTGTCCAAGACATATGGCCGCAAATCAAATGATACGATTACAAAGTCGGTCATTGATCTCCGGCCTAAGGTGTTCTGGTACCAGGTACACTTATGAGCCACTTTATGTTCGAACATGGTGTTCGTTATGGCCAAACCGTGGCAAGCACAGAAGTCCAATAACGAGACGCCATTCGGGTTCAGATCGGGCAAGCCGTTCCTCCCAATCACCCCCCGCCAGGTTTCTCCGTCATTGCCCACGTGAGCGTTGAAGTCCCCCAGGAGAACTATGGAGTCGGTAGGCGGCGCCCTTTCCAGGACCCCTCCCACCGACTCCAAGAAGGCCGGATACTCTGAACTGCTGTTTGGTGCATAAGCACAAACCACAGTCAGAGCCTTGCTCCCCGCAACCCGTAGGCGCATGGAGGCGACCCTCTCGTTCTCCGGGGAGAACTCCAACACAGCGGCGCTCAGCCGGGGGCTCGTGAGTATCCCCACTCCCGCCCGGCACCTCTCACCCTGGGCAACTCCGGAAAAGGACAAAGTCCAACCCCTCTCCAGGAGCTTGGTTCCAGAGCCAGCGCTGTGTGTGGAGGTGAGTCCAACTATATCTAGCTGGTATCGCTCCACCTCCTGCACCAGCTCCGGCTCTTTCCCCGCTAGCGAGGTGACGTTCCACGTCCCTAGAGCTAGTCTATGCTGCCGGTGATCGGCTCGCCAGGCCTCCTGCCTGACCCACCGCCCCGGTCTGCATTGCACCCGACCCCGATGCTTGTCCCTGCGGGTGGTGGGTCCACAGGGTGGCTGCTCCATGCTGTTTATTTGGGCTGAGCCCAACCGGGCCCCATGGCGAAGGCCCGGCCACCAGACGCTCGCCGACGAGCTCCCCTCCTGGGTCTGGCTCCAGGAGGGTGCCCCGGTTTCCCTGGTCCGTGCGAGGTGGCTGAAGTCCGTGGGCTATTTATCATTAGGGTCGTTTTGAACCGCTCTTAGTCTGGGCTCTCCCCCGAGACCTGTTTGCCTTGGGAGACCCTACCAGGGGCTAATGCCCCGGACAACATAGACCAGGATCACTGAGCCACTCAAACTCCTCCACCACGTTAAGGTGGCGATTCGCGGAGGAGTCTTCAAAAACAATTAACAAATATATTTTCTATTCTATTAAAAATCGGATATTCAGCATGGACATATATTTAAATGACATATGTAATATTTATGTCAATGTGCATCTCTCACCAATACCCAAAACATATAAATCACATTTATGTACATATAAGTACATAAAGCAAAGAAGTCCGTTTTCATAGATGCATGCTGATATATAACGTATGGATGCATTGTTACTTCCATATTCAATTTGACTTACGTATTAGCAGTTTATTGTAAATTGTGTTTGAAATGCATACATGCCTCCATAAATGTTATGTTGTTGCATACAAACCTAGTATTTCTACTAACACTTATAGTTTATATATATTTGGAGAGCAGTGCAGTCCATGTCTGGATGGACCAACATGAGAGACTGGAGGGAGGAGCTGGGTGTGAACCACAGCAGAGTTAGAGCAAGGAGAGAGAAAAGACTTGAAAGAATGAATAAACACAAGACACGGCCATTTATCAGATTTACACATTTTATTATTCATGCAGGTTCATGGTTAAGCCAAATGAGCATGGTAATATTTTACAAGTCTAAATGTCTTTAATGTGTGGAGGCTTGTGTGTGTGTGTGTGTCACATGTGATGGAGCCTTCTCACATATTAGCTGCTGTGTGTGTTTTGGCAGCTGTGTACGGAGCATGACGTGCCTGGCTTCGTCAAATTCAAGATGTTTGATGCCAAACGTAAGTAGAACTTCATTGTGAGATGTTTTATTAGGTTCTTGTTAGAGCTCAGAGGACTTTTGTAGCCTGTGAAAAGGATTCATTTGACTGCTCCTACCCCACTGTGTCACCAAGATATATATATATAACAAGATATTGTTATTTTATATTACTATTGATGACCAAAACTGCAAGAAATCTGAAGTCATCATCGGCCCAAAACACCAAACACACCAACTGCTTCTCCATCGATGGCTCCGCTGTCTCCCCTTCCTCCAACATCCGCAACCTTGGAGTCATTTTTGTATCAATCCTTTCATTTGAATCCCACATCAACCACTTTATCAAAACAGCTGTTTTCATCTCAAAAACATTGCCGGCATCCGCCCATCCCTCTCCTTTTCTGCTGCTTTTCCTCATTCATCGCCTCGAGGCTCGACTACTGCAGTAGCCTTCTTTTTGTTCTTCACTCCAAACTCCTCAAAAAGCTTCATTACGTTCAAAAGTCAGCTGACCCAGATGCTTACACACACTAGCTCCAGAGAACACACCACCCCTGTCCTCCAGAACCTCCGCTGACTCCCTACAGAACATCGCATCCATTTCACACTCCTCATCACCGACAAAACTCTGCATAACATGGCCCCCTCCAACCTATCCGCACTGCTTAAATGGCCCCCTCCAACCTATCCGCACTGCTTTAATGGCCCCCTCCAA
>NW_022281481.1:0-10000 GCF_004355925.1 Anarrhichthys ocellatus | reverse complement strand
ACTACTAGTCACCAGAAGTCATAAGTGCATCTCCTTTAAACAAGCATCTAATGCCGTGTTCACACCAATCGCGCCGCACCATCGCAAATTTGCGTCGCTCCAGTCTCATCGCGTCTGTGTATAGACTTTGTTTGTAATCTACACGTGTGAATAATTTGCACCGCGTTTGGTGTGAACGCAGCATCAGAGCCAAAGTACAGAAACAAACTAATATTTGTCCCACAGCGGGGAAATTTGTATTTTTAATTTTACATTTTTGATCTTTAGCATTTTATTGAATTGATTCGTTTCATATTTTAGATTTTTATAAAGTCTACATATTCAGTATTCAATATTTTTTCCTAAATGACATTTCATCCGGTTTATTTTTTTGTATTAAAATGTTTTTTTGTGCTAACAATTCTTGATAAATATTGAATATCTATAAACATGTTTGTGGATAATATTTGATACGTATTATTATTTTAATTTATTTATCATGGGAATATAAACTTGTTTTCATAAATCAACTCTCTCTCTCTCTCTCTCTCTCTCTCTCTCTCTCTCTCTGTGTGTGTGTGTGTGTGTGTGTGTGCGCGTGCGTGCGTGCGTGCGTGCGTGCGTGCGTGCAGTCGATCGCCCGCTGCGTCTCCTGAAGGATTGTGGGCCGGCGGCGCTCTCCGTCGAGCTCACCTGTCTGACATCAGAGGGGGGCGGAGCCAGCAGGCTCCTGCTTGCCTTCATTCACATGATTGACAGCATGTTGTCCAGTGGGCGGGACTTCGACCTGGCTCAGGCTTACCTGGCGCTTTTCCTGAAGGTCAGCCAATCAGAACACAGCATTCATTTATTTATTTATATAACGTTTGTTGACGTCTTCAGTCTTTTATTGTGGTGATTTTATTTATTTTATTTTTATTTTTTCAGCTCCATCTCCGCTCGTTGTCACAGGACTCTGTTGCCATGGCAGCGTTGCTCCGCCTCTCCTCCCGGCTGGAGGTTGGGTGGGCGGAGCTACGTGCATCATTTGACCAATCACTGTGTCTGCTGTCGTACGCCAAGAGTGCCCTGCTGTGATGCACACGCGCACACGCACACAGAAACAGTTTTATTAAAAAGTTGTTGATTCATCGTCTCTGCGTCTGTTTGTGATTTTCTTCAACCACTATAAGAAGTACTTCTTGTGTACGGTACACGAGTAGTACTTGTTGTCTACGCTATACGAGTAGTACTTCTTAAATACAGTATAAGAGTAGTACTTCTTGTGTATGCTATATGAGTAGTACTTGTGTACGGTACACGAGTAGTACTTAATGTGTACACAAATAGTACTTCTTACTTGTACTAGAGTATTTTTCACAGATGTAGTATTGGTATTCTACTTCAGTAATGGGCCTAAAGACATGTGATACTGCATGTCAGATGACGTCACGTCCTGACCGGAAGTCTGCAGCGCTGAGTCAGCTGAGACAGACCGGAAGCAAAACAAACAGCGGGGAGCTCGCGCTGCGGAGGCACCGACACAACTTTATTTAACTTTAAAAATAAAAAGTTTATTTTATATGTTGTATGTTTTTTCGCGGAAATTGAAGTCAGCGAGCGGGTGAAGAGCAGCGCGAGACACGAGGGCGCACGAGACCTGCTGCACTTTGTCCAACGCGGAAGTTCAGTGAGTGAGGTGTTTAATTTAACATACAAAAGTTTTATTAATTTTAGCTTCACAGCCGTTTGACCTACAAGAGCGGTTTCAAGTTCTACTAGCAGAAGTAATTATACAAAATATTCTGTATTTGTGTATTTACACCAGTGTTAATGCAGATACATTAACATGTATATTTAACAGTATATAACAGTTTTTCAGAGTTGTTTAAATAATGTAAGTTATTATATTATTATTCAGAGTTGTATCTGTTAAAGTGTTAAACAGAAGGACAAAAAACTAATGATACATCAGAATGTAGGTCCTTTACAGCAATAAAAGTACTAATACTCACTAAAGAATACTCCACTACCAGTAAAAGTATCATTGAGCAGTAAAATGTTTCACTGTTATATCGGATGTTCCTGCTGCATTAATGTGTGTGTTGCATGTTAACTCCTTTATATCCTGTTTAGTTAAATCTACATGAGAGCTTCATGTTCTATCAGATCATCAGATGTTCTGTGAGAACCTCGTAACTCTAGAAAGAACAAACGATGTATTTTACATCTGATCCAAGAGGCTTTTTAAACACTTCATGTAGCTGAAGGAGGATCTTCTCAGTTTCAAGGATTCAAAGACATTCATAGTCATCATACAACACAAGAACAAAAAACAGGACAATCCTGTCTTTCTTTATTTGCATTATTTTCATTCACTCTGACTGTTTGAGCTCTAAGCTTCATGTCAACACAGAGTCCTGATCTGCAGGTCTCCTGGTCTGCAGGTTTAGCTGGTTTTTGTAGGCGGTGATCGTCTCAAAGTCTGCTGCTCTTTATCCACACGCTTCTTTCTCTGATGTTTATGAATTATTTCTGTCATATTAGCCCTTCAGTCATCGCAAGATTAAAAAAATGGAGACAAAATCTGAAGAATATACAACTGAGAAGCTGGAACCAGAGAAGTTTTGACATTTTGTTCTCAAAAAACTGATTCAAAGTGTTGCTCTGCCTCCTAGAAACTAACATGAACTCTAACATGTTGGAACTGAGGCAAAAAGAAACATTTTATTTAATTATAATAGTGTCAAAATAACACCAATGTAAATATGCTAAAGTTATATTTGTACTATATATAAATAAAATGTGACATTTAGACCGATGATTGGTTCTTTTAAAAGCTGATATTGTTAATCTTCAGCAGGTAATCTGTTAAATAACTCGTTGAAGCTCAAGTGGAGCTATCCTGACTTTCAGCACTGGATCCTACATTTCCCATAATGCACCTGTAGCGTGTGTTTCATCGGAGTCGTCTCATTGGTTCCTCAGCGATGAAGAAGAGGAATCGGCTGCTGGCCGTGCTGGTGGGCGGAGTCTTCTGCGTGGCCGTGATGTCACTGTACCGCAGGCTGGAGATGATGCAGGGGGCGGAGCTTCAACACATGGAGACACCTGATGGACAGGTGGAGGACGTAAGTGGACAGGATTCTAGTTTATTGTCTTTTAACAGCAGCTGAATATCCTCAGTGGAATGAGTGAGGTTATGTTTATAACGTACGATGAGTTGCTGACGTGTTAAATGATGTAAAATAATCCCTCATCTCTGTCTGTAGGATTTGTTCCGCCTCCAGCAGCAGATTGACAAATTGGAGCGTCTCCTTAGCGACAACAACCGCCTGGTCGCTACGCTGCGTGACAAAATGTTCCACCGCCAAGCATCATGGGTAAAAGGAGGGGCGGTCAATGTGAGCTCAGACTCCGCCCCCAGCCGAGCTGACTCTCTGCCTGGCTGCCGATTGGCCGAAGAGATGAAGGACAGAGCCGATGGAGTGCAGGTTAGCTTAGCATATGCTAGCAGCTGTTTCTACAGACAGTGCTTTGGAACTGTGCTGAAGTTATTTTCATATCAACAGAATTTAATGCAACAAACATAATAAGAGAAAATACTGAAAATATCGAGAACATAAACACAGATTAATGTCGGTTCACTGGAGGATTAAAGCTGCTTTTAATATTAATAACTGAGCTTTATTGTAGCTTTTCATTCATATTCGTTGAGAAATAAGAAAAACCATTTCAGTAGTTGTTGAGCAACGTGTGAAGTATATAAGTGTGGTATAAGTAAATAATAATATATATATATTATATATTATATTATAATATATATAAAGTAAAGTATATTTGTAGACTCCAGAGTATTCTGTGTGTTTCTGTGTTTTAGCTGCTGGACGTTTACGACTTGTTAACGTTCGAGAATCCAAACGGCGGCGTCTGGAAACAAGGCTTTGAGATCAGTTACCACGGTGACGAGTGGGCGGAGCAGCCTCTGGAGGTGTTCGTGGTTCCTCACTCTCACAACGACCCCGGTGAGGAACGTCCGTGTCCTTCACACATCTCCACAAACGTCCGATCTGCTTCGCCCTTCAAACCGTGACTTTCTCAAACTAAAATCCACTTTTAGAGATGCTCTGTTTTTACGCAATTTTTCTTAATTGTCCCAAAACTGTTTTTCTCCGTCTACAAATTCTGTCTCCAGATTTGGTGCAAAAACATCTCCGGTCGAGCCGGAACACATTTTCGATGTTTCGCACTGTTTTTGCCGTTTTGGATCTCAAAGTTTGCTCAAATGCTGTCGGGCAGATGAAATGTCACGTCAGCTGAACACTCGGTGTTAACGGGACCACGTTTAGTGATCACGTTAACACAAGACATCCTAGTCAGCGGGACAGAGTCTGTGTCATTTGGCCAACAGGTGGCGCTGTAGCAGCATCACCTCACTATAGATCAGTAATGTGTGTGTGTGTGTGTTTCAGGCTGGTTGAAGACGTTTGAGAATTATTATCAGGACCAGACTAAACACATCCTCAACAACATGTTGATCAAACTGACTGAAGACAGCAGGTACTCATCTTCATCTTCATCTTTTTATTTCACCTGAACTTAAATTACAGACTCAAACCAACAACATGTTGGTCCGTCTCTCAACACCGTCTCACTTCCCGTCTGTGTCTCATTGGTTCCTACTGAAGACGTAAATCTTTAAAAACACAAACGTATAGTTTCATCAGTAATTCATGTAGTTTTTATCAAATACCAGGAAATAGTGACTTTGTCGGGGACTATTTTCAGCGGCGGATTAATCTACATTTGGTGGTCTGTGTGTCTCAGGACTATTTAAATATCTGACCAGCTCACCGTGTGTTCATCTGTCCAGGAGAAGATCTTTGTTTGTTTTTGTTTTTCCTGTTTCTATTTGAAAGAGTTCATGTTTATCAGAGATGATTGACGGCTTATGTTCATCAGGAGGAAGATGATTTGGGCAGAAATCAGTTATTTCTCTAAATGGTGGAACGACATCGACGAGCAGAAGAGAGAGATGGTGAAACGGTAACTTTAGCTTCTGGCTTTACAACCAAATACAAAACAAGTCAAACAAATGTCAAAATGAAAAAACAGAAATAAAACAAACGGAAAAGGAAACAAAGAATAAAAGAACAATTAAGTAAAAAAAAGAAATGTTCTTTTAAAATAAAAATCTTTTTGTCTTTTAAACTAAACTCAATTTTAGTCTTTGTCTCAACTTTCACTTTTCTGTCTGTTTCTCATATATATATATTTAAAGTATTTGCTCATGTTCTTTAATACGTGCTCTGTGATTGGTCAGCCTGGTGGGGGCGGGGCAGCTGGAGCTGGTGACGGGCGGCTGGGTGATGGCCGACGAGGCGAACTCTCACTACTTCGCTCTGCTGGATCAGCTGATCGAGGGACACCAGTGGATCCAGAGACACCTGGGTCAGTGTCGCCTCACTGACGCTTCGACTCCTTTCGCTCTGTGTGACGTCACCGTAACTGTTATCTCTCTGTCCAGGTGTGAAGCCCAGCAGCGGTTGGGCGGTGGATCCGTTTGGCCACTCCCCCTCCATGGCCTACCTGCTGAAGGGGGCGGGGCTCAGCAACATGGTCATCCAACGGGTTCACTACGCCGTCAAGAAGCACTTCGCCCAAAAACAGACGCTCGAGTTCCTATGGCGACAGAGCTGGGGTGGGTGCGGAGCGAGAGACCCCGAAATATAAAATATAAACATTTGTGAACTTGTGTGAAAACATGGAAAATGAAATTAAGGAAAAACGGCAAAAAATAAAGTAAATAACTGTAACCATATTAACAAAAGTGGAAAATTGAAGGATGATAAACGGATTTATTAAATGTTTAATTAGTATAATAATTTGATTAATAATAGTAATAGTTATAAAGAACATCAGACAAAAATAATACACAGTAAAACAGATGAATGAGATAAAATAATAAAGATAAATAAGATCATGTAATAAAATACACAAACAACAAAACAAAAGCATTTGTAATTTGAAAAAGAAATTTAATAAATTAATATAAAAAAAACTTTAACCAAATTATTTAAATTATTAGTTAAAAAAAAGGTTTTATTGACAATTTTATTAATCTGACTTTGGGAGAAAATTGAGAGGAAAACACCTTTTAGGATTATTTATCTTATTTCTATGATATTAAATTTACATTCTGTGTAAAATATGTAAATCTCTGCTTTTGTTTGTCTAACTCCGCCCACTTCCTTTGTGTCAGACTCCTCCCCCCGCAGTGACATCGCGTGTCACATGATGCCGTTCTACAGCTACGACGTGCCGCACACGTGCGGTCCAAACCCGGCGGTTTGTTGTCAGTTTGATTTCCACCGGCTGCCGGGGGGGCGGCTCTTCTGTCCGTGGAAGATATCGCCGCAGCGAATCACAGAGCAGAACGTCGAGGAGCGGTGAGCAGGACAATAACAATCAATAATTTAAAATATAATAATATGGATTCCTTAAAATGGTAGATTTTTTGAATGGAGTTCTGTAACTTTGAGTCTCCTGACTTTTCTTCTTTCTTTATATTTGAGATACTTTCTTTGATTTCGTGACTTTTTATTTTTGAATTCTGACTCATGGTGCGTTCACACCAATCGCATCATTCGCGTTACTCGCGGGGGACCTTTTGTGGTTATTCACTTCATTCGCGCTCGACGCACCGGAGAGGGGGAGTGGCTTATCTCCATGGAAGACATCAATTTAAGCCATTTATTTCCACCATCAACCGTGGAAGAAACGCCATCTTGTCTGGTTCATAACATCATCTGGAGGAGCTCCGTGGATTTCATGGAGATGTATTCACTGCTGGTTTACTACAGCTCTATGAAATATCGACATAATGTTGCTGATTTGTAAAAAGTCTGAATTCATGTTTTGTTAGTTCTCTCAAGACAACAAGCAAATAACTTTTAAAATACTTCTGAATGGAGTTTGGATCGACCGGTGCTATGCTAAGCTAAGCTCCATCAACACTCAACATAACGTCATATAAACGTAAATACGGCAGTGTCTTTTTCATTGTTTGTACCGTATGGTTTATACACATACATTTATACACATAGTTTATAGAGCTCTGGGTGAACACTGTGTATTGTACGGATACAGTATTATTTTCCTGATTAAACAACGGCAGGACATCAGTGATGACAGGAGGAGCATCTCAATGCTGATTGGCTACGCGCCACAGCGCCATGCCGCAGCGTAATTCACGCAATTGATGCAAATTTGCACCATTCGCGTCAATCGCACCAATGCAAACACGCGTCACTCCCGTCTCATCACGTCTGTGCATAGACTTTGTTTGTAATCTACTTGCGCGAATAATTCGCGCCGCGTTTGGTGTGAACACGGCTTTATTCTCTATTGTCATGTTGACGGCGTCTCGTCCTCAGAGCTCTCCTACTGCTGGACCAGTACCGCCAGAAGTCTCGTCTCTTTCGCTCTCCCGTCCTTTTCGTTCCGCTCGGCGACGACTTTCGGTTCGTGGAGTCGAGCGAGTGGGACGCTCAGTTCGGTAACTACCAGAAGCTCTTCGACTACTTCGACCAGCACCCGGAGCTCCACGTCAAGGTGAGACACCTGAGGCCCCTGGGAAGGGGGGGGGCGGGCCATGAGGGGAGGAAACAAACTGTCTCTTTAAATATCCCAATGTTTCTTCTTCTCTCGTCTGTTTTCAGGCTCGGTTCGGAACTCTCTCAGATTACTTCGAGGCTCTTCATCGGCGTCTAAACGCAGCAGGAACGACTCTGCCGACACTTCGCGGCGACTTCTTCACGTACGCCGACCGAGACGACCATTACTGGAGCGGATACTTCACCTCCAGACCGTTTTACAAACGCCTCGACAGAACGCTGGAGGCCACGCTCAGGTACGCCGTCTCACCTGTGATCCAGGTACGTTAATTAATCTATGACTCAGGTTTGTTTTTTAACTAATGACTCAGTTACGTTGTATCTGTCTTTATATTTTGTTTTCGTACTACGATTTTTATATTTTTTACTTTGCTTTTGTATTTATACATAATTCTTTGTAATTATTCTCTTTATTCAAAATGTATGTTTGCCTTTATTTAGGTGTATTTAATAACATTTTGTGACTTAATTTTTTATACTTAGAATTGTTTACTTTTAAAATCTGTTCGGACCTTTTTATTCCCTCAAAATGTTTTCACCTTGTTTTCCTGTTATTCTTCACTGACAGACTTTCTTCTTCTCTGACAGAGCGACAGAAATCCTCTTCAGCTTGACGTTGGCTGAAATGCGTCGTTTTCGTGGCGATGGTCGTCTGGTCTCAGATTTCCCAGCACGTGAACACTTCAAGCGTCTGACGGCGGGGAGGCGGAGCTTAGCGCTGTTCCAGCACCACGACGCCGTCACCGGCACCGCCCGCGACCCTGTGGTGGTCGACTACGGCACCAGGTGACTACTTCCTGTCAGCAACCTAGCCTGTTAGCATGTATCAGTCAATATGTTAGCATGTTAGCTTAAACAAGGGGCTACATCAGCATAACAGGTTAGGTTCAAACTTTGTATTAGCTTGTTAGCATCTTAGCTAGGATTATAAAGCAAGAACAATTTGACACTTATTTAGGTTATTCTATCTAAACAGGTAAAAACTAAATGTTTGACTGTGTCAGCATGTTAAGTTAGCACGTACAAACTAGCATGTGATAGCATAAAGAAATAGTGTTTGTTTAAAATAAGTTGTTACTTTTTAAGCGTTTCTCCTAAATTTGATTTGTTTATATGTTTAGATTTAATGATGATTTGTTCCCACATAGATTATAAATACTAAATTAATTCACACATATAAATCAGTGTTAGCATTTGTAGCACCTGACACTCTTTAGCATCTTGAGCGTTAGCATGTGTTTTGTCTCATTTGTCCCTCCATGCTCTCAGTCGGAGGATGGTGTCGCCATTGGCAACGGTAACAGGTACCGCCTGGCTTAGTGTTAGCTGTTAGCGTTAGCTTCCCATCATACCCATTCATTTAGCATTAGCATCTAACACTCATTTCATCACAAGTTAACACATTAACGTTGTGTCTCCCAGTGTAGTTTCTCAGAGGTTTGTGTGTAAAATAATGTGTTACAGTGTAAACACTAAAGACTTTATTAATCAATCAATGTAATCTGACGTTTGCATTTTCAATGAAGTCAATCAAATAAATTAAAAACAAAAAAATGAATTAAGTAAAATTTCTGAAAATCAAAACGTTTATAATTAAAAATGAACAGAAACTCAAAGAACTACATTTTATTTTACAGATTGTTCCACTCGATCTTGAACCTGCACAAGGTGCTGCAAAGCTCCGCCCACTGGATGCTCCTATTGGACAAGAGCCAGTACCACCACGACCAATCAAAACCCTTCATGCAGATGGTGACCTTTTAACACTTTTTCTATACAGAATATTTTTGTAATATTTTGTATATTTTAAGGGAATAAAACAGAATAGATTCTGAAATATAAAAAAAAACAAGTCAGTTCAGTTTAACTGTGATGTGTTCAGGTGTAAAAACACCTGTAGTTTTTCAGAAACCTAAACAGGTACAAATGTAAAGAAGGAAATGTACATATTTATTAAACAATCCTTCAGAGTTTGATGTTGTGATGAATGTTTTTAAGGATGACGTGATGTCAGCGCACGACGCTCTGCCCCGGAAGACGCCGCTCACGCTCAGTGATGAGCCCAGGTGAGAGGGGCGGGGCTTACGGAGGGAAGAGGCAGAGTCAGACTAGCTTAATTTCTTATTTTCTGACAAAAATGTTTATTTTGTTCTCAGTAACTAGTGATTCATCAAGTTGTACCATTCAATCTAAATAACGTTTCATAATTTAAGGTATGTTGTGTTATTTTAGTAAAATGTATATTTAAAATGTATATATGTGTATATGTATATATGTATATGTATGTATATATGTGTATATGTATATATGTATATGTACATATATATGTATATATGTATATGTATATGTACATATATATGTATATG
>NW_022281480.1:4939-10951 GCF_004355925.1 Anarrhichthys ocellatus | reverse complement strand
TCAACCTAGCGAAGTAGTTTAGTTGTCTCAACCTAGCGAAGTAGTTTAGTTGTCTCAACCTAGCGAAGTAGTTTTGTTGTCTAAACCTAACTAAGTAGTTTAGTTGTCTAAACCTAGCTAAGTAGTTTAGTTGTCTAAACCTAGCGAAGTAGTTTAGTTGTCTAAACCTAGCGAAGTAGTTTAGTTGTCTAAACCTAGCGAAGTAGTTTAGTTGTCTAAACTTAACTAAGTAGTTTAGTTCAGTGTCTGATCTGAGATCAGCTCGTCTGCTTACCGTGATACTGAAGAGAACTTGATTCTATATTCTAGATGGAGAGCACAGATAGTGATCTGTGTTTGATGTTTTCTACATGTCAGCACGTTTAGTTTGACATTGATCAGCAGAGAGAAATTATCCAGACTGTTTGTTGAGTTTATCTTCAGACTGATTTCAGATCAGACATTAACTTCTCTCTAACTTCACCGCTGGTTATAATTACAGAGAGACGAAGTGTTAATACATATTATTAGTCATTTCAATTGATGATCAGCTTCTTTTGATTGGACGGCAGACACTGAGCTTGTGAGGACAGAACCAGGTGAGACGAGAGGCTGAGAGGACGTAATTAAATCTGTAGGAAATTAATTGTCAGTCATTTTCAGCGTATGATGAAACACGAGGCAACGAAACACACACACGCGCACACACACACTGAAGTGGGTCGGGGTGTTTCAGTGAAAAACATCAGTGGCGCTGGAGGACACGTTAATTAACGGGCCGACCGTTAATGAGCTGAACGCCACGTTGGAACTGCTCCAGACTTAAACCAACACATCGGTTATTTCAATCAGATTCTGATCATTTGGTAACCATGGTAACAGGTATGAGATCCAATTGCAGGACAGAAGGAGAGGGAAAAAACATCTGTCATGTTGCGTTCGAGTGCTGCTCCGTATGTTTGAGCTTCGTTACAGAGGGAATTAACGTAAAATAACGGGAATAAATTCCTCAATTCGGTCTCATTCTAGACAGAATTTTCACAATAAAAGCCTCTCACACCCCTCAGAACTGGAAGACAACAGAAGCATTTTATTTCTGTGATGAAATTAACTAAAGGGGGCGACTGTGGGTAAGTGGAGAGCAGGGCTGTCCTTCATTCAGAGGATCGGCGGTTCGATCCCCGGCTTTGGCTCTGCTAGTCGCATGTCGATGTGTCCTTGAGCAAGACACTTAACCCTAAATTGCTCCTGTAGCTGTGCCTACGACCTACGGTGTAGAAATGTGATAGAATCTGAATTTTAAGTCGCTTTGGATAAAAGCGTCTGCTAAATGAATGTAATGTAAAGTAAAGTACAGGTGAGATAGAGAACAACGGTGAAGATGTAAGGACTACAGTAACACACTGGTGATGTGAATGAACACTGTGTTTACTGGGAACACTGGTCCTTATCATAACCATCGCCTGGGGAACTCCTGGGAACAGGAAACACTTCTCAGAGGGTCAGAAACAAAGAGCTGACACACACACACACACACACACACACTATTTTGCACCCCCCCTCTTCCTCTCTGTATCTGTTCATGTGATCCAGTTTCAGGTGCTCAGTGGATTAAGCTCCAACACTTTCTTTCCCATTTTCCCTCCTTCCTCGTCTCCTTCCTCCTCATCACCTATTTTCCATCCAGCCTCTGTTCTTTCTCAAACGAAAACTCCCTCCATCTTTCTCCTCGGATCACGCTGCTCCTCCTCGTCTCCTCTTTCCTTCTCGCCTATGCTTTCTTCCCCCCATGGTCTAATTGCCTTCTTCCAAACTGTCTCCTCCTCTCTTGTTGTCCTCCCATCCTTTCTCTTCCCTCCCTTTCCTCTTCCAAAACCACCACCTCTCCTTTTCTCTCCCCTCTCTTCTCTCTTTTCATTTCCCCTGAAAGCTCAAGAAGAAGCGTGTTAGTAAACCTTGAGTTGAGATTGTTTTGTCAAACTATCTAATAACTAATTATCCTCCAATAATCCATAACCAGGACTACTGATGAGATGATTGGCTGGTGCTCGTTGGTTGGGTTTAGACAGGAGGTCTGGGATTGGTTAAGACTATCAGGCTGAGCCAATCAGAGACAGAGGGCGGAGTCACCACTTCACCACCCTGGGAAATAAAAATATCACTTACAGTACGAGTGTTTTTCAGAAGTCTGACCATGTTCACATTTAGACTGGGTGTGTCTGCAGCTCACCACACACACACACACACACACACTTTACAGTATTGTGTAGACGATCCATAAAAGAGAGGAAGCAGACACACTCGCTCACTTTTCATTTAGACCACAGAATGTTTTACTAGTGTCTGTGTGTGTGTCTGTGTGCGTGACGTCAGGCTAAAACGTGTCCTTTGGGACAAACTTTATTGTCCTCGCTGTAAAACATGGTCAATAAGGAGAGAGAGAGACAAAGAGAGAGAGATGAAGTCATTTCCCAAGGTGAGTCCTGACGATGCACACACACACACACACAGAGTTTATCACAGCTTTGTGTGTGTGTGTGCGCCCTTGCCAGCTGATAAATGATTCTTCGTTTTCGGTCAGGAGTCTCCGATAAATACCACCCACGCACGCACGCACACCAATGTTTTCTTCTGAAATAAGTTTGAAATGATTTAATAGAATTCAACACAGACAAAAAACACAGAACGTTTATGTAATGAGTGAAACTTTTGTTTGATATTTTGTATTTTGGTATTTTTTTGTTTTGTTTAAAACATTAAATCTGATAATGACCTGAGACTGATCTCTGTCATGTTCCCCTAGAGTTCTATGGGAACTTCATTTAGTAGCAAACAGGGTTCTTATTTCACCTGAGCTCAGAACTATTTGATGAGATGGAAACTCATCAAATATTTGATAATAAATATAATAATAATAAATATTATTCTGATTTTAAACATTTTAACGAGAAATATATTTAAGTGACAGGAAACTACGGTCTGTTTACAAAACATGTGGGGATTTCCTGAAGGGACCGACACATAGAAGCCTCTCACACACACACACCCCAGGTGTTTAGAGATGCCTCCTAAACACCTGTATCTATTACTGTGACAGCTGAACCACAGAGAGAGTTACGAGTCCCTGCAATAAATAATTATAGGAAACACACACACACATTCACATACAGAGGTCAAACAGTTAGGTAAACAGAGTAAATCATTACTCTGCTCTCTGGCAGGTTCAAACTCGTTAGCACAGCGACACACACACACACACACACACACACACACACACACACACACACACAGACAGAGGAATGTGAAGCTCATAGAGATTATCAGCAACATTTACTGAAAGTATTCTTCACAATCAAATCAAAGCAATGGAGCAGAAAATCTAATTGTTTCCAAATATTTAGTGTTCTTCATACTGTGAACGTCTGCACTAAACTACACACATGTAAAATATTTCTTTGCATAATTATATTTTTATGCTTTTTGACTTTTGCATTAACTGCTTTTTGTGTATTTTTCTCTCTTTTGAAAGCTGATTAAACATCCTTCATGCTGTGAAAAGATAAACAGAGAACCAGTTTAAAAATGTCTGTTGTCACCAGTCCGGCACCGTTTCCTCTTAACTACAACATGATTTATATTCCTACACATGGTCTCCATATGGGTTCACATATGAAGACGTCTGAGTCCTGAACATATTTCATTAGCAGGTTGTTGAACAGTAGACTCACACAGATAGAGACACAAACACCAGCTGCTGTTAGTGAAGCAACACAAATACCTGCTGCTAACGCAGAGCACTGAGAGACACAATGCTACTTAATGTGCTTATTATTAGCTCTTCTGAGGCTGACAGAGAACTCCATTCATACGTGTTATTTGCATCACATAGAATTAAAGCTAAATTAGCTCCTGTTAGCATTAGACAATTAAACTACTCAGTGAGGTTCAGACAATTAAACTACTCAGTGAGGTTCAGACAATTAAACTACTCAGTGAGGTTCAGACAATTAAATTGCTTAGTTGGGTTCAGACAACAAAACTACCCAGCGGGGGTCAGACGACAAAACTACCCAGCGGGGGTCAGACGACAAAACTACCCAGCGGGGGTCAGACGACTAAACTACCCAGCTAGGTTCAGACGACTAAACTACCCAGCTAGGTTCAGACGACTAAACTACTCAGTGAGGTTTAGATCAGTGATTCTCAACTGGTGGGTCGCGAGCCTTTGACTGACAAAAAAAATAAAAAATAAAAATGTGATTTTATTTTGAAGGGCATTTTTTATGCAGCGGAATTATTCCAGCATTTACGGAACTTGTTCAGCGGTGCAGGAAAAACACCGACCAATGCGTTGTGAATCACATCACGTGATGCAGCTCATCCAATCAAATATGAGTAATCTGACGAGTTTCCTGACTCAGTGAGATGTACACACACCGTGACACATGGAGAGAGACGAGGATATAGAGAGCAGAGCAGGACTGTTGAGGTTCGAGTTGTGAAAGTCAAATCATAAGATGATTTCCAAAAGAGAAAAATGTCCAGAGAGACGAGAGTCATTGGACTCTGACTGGACAGACTCTTAGAGGTTAATTCTTCAAACACTAATTTCTCTTTTTAGAAGATGAGGAAAATATAACATTGTGGCTTTTTCACTTCACCCTGAATGAACTGAGTTTAAAGCTGCAGGGCAATTCAGTGAAAATTATTTTTCTAAAATTAATTTCGTTACGAAATTAATTTTTTAATCCAGCCATTATTTTACTTGAAATGAGAATAACCTTTATTTATGTATTTCTATGTATTATTTATAATCCATCCAGTTAAATTTGAAAAATGAGAATAATAATTGTTAATAGTAATTAACAATTATTATATATATACATATACATATATACATATACATATATATATACACATACATACATATATATACATATATACACATACATACATATATACACATATATACACATACATACATATATACACATATATACACATACATATATATACACATATATACACATACATATATACACATATATATACACATACATATATATACATATATATACACATACATATATATACATATATATACACATACATATATACACATATATATACACATACATATATATATATATATACACATACATATATATACATATATATACACATACATATATATATATATATACACATACATATATATACATATATATACACATACATATATATACACATACATACATATATATACACATACATACACATACATATATATACACATATATACACATACATACACATACATATATATACACATACATACACATACATACACATACATATATATACACATACATACACATACATATATATACACATACATACACATACATATATATATATATACACATACACACATATACACATATATACACATATATATATATATACACATACATATACATACACATATACACACACACACACATATATATACACATATATACACACACACATATATATACACACACATACACATATATACACACACACATATACATATATATACATATATATACACACACATATACATATATATACACACACATATACATATACACACACACATATACATATACATATACACACACACGCATATACACATATACACACACGCATATATATATACACATATACACACGCACATATATATATACACACGCACATATATATATACACATATACACACACATATACATATATACACATATACACACACACATATATATATACACATATACACACACACATATATATATACACATATACACACACACACACATATATATATACACCTATACACACACACATATACACATATACACACACACACATATATATATATACACATATACACACACACACACATATATATACACATATACACACACACACACATATATATACACATATACACACACACATATATATACACATATACACACACACATATATATA